>NW_027225140.1:0-32229 GCF_041296235.1 Equus asinus
CTCCAGTGGCATTTCTTCCCATTTTTTTTCTCGCCGCTTTAGAACTTCCGCTTCTGCCGCCGTTCCACCTTGCCAACCCAGCTCAGACAAATGCCTACATCTTCCCCTTAAGCAACTGGCTGAGTCCCACATGATTGTGCCACCATGTGTTTAGCAGGAGAGAGACAATACGCTTTTCACAACCACAGTTGACCACTGGTGGAGAGAGTGTCAGAAAACGCCTATGTCAGAAAGGCCCCTTTGCTCTCAGCCGTGCCCTCCATTGCTCTAGACGTGGAAGCACAAAGCACTGCCTCCATCCTTCAATGGGAGACACGCCATAAACTGTCTTGCCTCAGCCCTTTACGAAGCTGACAAACAACTCGCTGCACAGTCCTGTTACAGCAGACCGGGAACTCTCATACAAAGGCAGCTCAGTGGCATTTCTTCCCAGCCCTTAACTCGCCGCTTTTAGAACTTCCGCTTCTGCCGCCGATCCACCTTGCCAACCCAGCTCAGACAAAATGCCTACATCTTCCCCTTAAGCAACTGGGCTGAGTCCCACATGATTGTGCCACATGTGTTTAGCAGGAGAGAGACAATACGCTTTTCACCAACCACAGTTGACCACTGGTGGAGAGAGTGTCAGAAAACGGCCTATGTCAGAAAGGCCCCTTTGCTCTCAGCCGTGCCCTCCATTGCTCTAGACGTGGAAGGCACAAAGCACTGCCTCCATCCTTCAATGGGAGACACGCCATAAACTGTCTTGCCTCCAGCCCTTTACGGAAGCTGACAAACAACTCGCTTGCCACAGTCCTGTTACAGCAGACCGGGAAACTTCTCATACAAAGGCAGCTCCAATGGCATTTCTTCCCAGCCCTTAACTCGCCGCTTTAGAACTTCCGCTTCTGCCGCCGTTCCACTTGCCAACCCAGCTCAGACAAGATGCCTACATCTTCCCCTTAAGCAACTGGGCTGAGTCCCACATGATTGTGCCACATGTGTTTAGCAGGAGAGAGACAATACGCTTTTCACCAACCACAGTTGACCACTGGTGGAGAGAGTGTCAGACAACGCCTATGTCAGAAAGGCCCCTTTGCTCTCAGCCGTGCCTCCATTGCTCTAGACGTGGAAGGCACAAAGCACTGCCTCCATCCTTCAATGGGAGACACGCATAAACTGTCTTGCCTCAGCCCTTTACGAAGCTGACAAACAACTCGCTTGCCACAGTCCTGTTACAGCAGACCGGGAACTTCTCATACAAAGGCAGCTCAATGGCATTTCTTCCCAGCCCTTAACTCGCCGCTTTAGAACTTCCGCTTCTGCCGCCGTTCCACCTTGCCAACCCAAGCTCAGACAAGATGCCTACATCTTCCCCTTAAGCAACTGGGCTGAGTCCCACATGATTGTGCCACCATGTGTTTAGCAGGATGAGAGACAATACGCTTTTCACCAACCACAGTTGACCACTGGTGGAGAGAGTGTCAGAAAACGCCTATGTCAGAAAGGCCCCTTTGCTCTCAGCCGTGCCCTCCATTGCTCTAGACGTGGAAGGCACAAAGCACTGCCTCCATCCTTCAATGGGAGACACGCCATAAACTGTCTTGCCTCCAGCCCTTTACGAAGCTGACAAACAACTCGCTTGCCACAGTCCTGTTACAGCAGACCGGGAACTTCTCATACAAAGCAGCTCCAATGGCATTTCTTCCAGCCCTTAACTCGCCGCTTTAGAACTTCCGCTTCTGCCGCCGTTCCACCTTGCCAACCCAGCTCAGACAAAATGCCTACATCTTCCCCTTAAGCAACTGGGCTGAGTCCCACATGATTGTGCCACCATGTGTTTAGCAGGAGAGAGACAATACGCTTTTCACCAACCACAGTTGACCATGGTGGAGAGAGTGTCAGAAAACGCCTATGTCAGAAAGGCCCCTTTGCTCTCAGCCGTGCCCTCCATTGCTCTAGACGTGGAAGGCACAAAGCACTGCCTCCATCCTTCAATGGGAGACACGCCATAAACTGTCTTGCCTCCAGCCCTTTACGAAGCTGACAAACAACTCGCTTGCCACAGTCCTGTTACAGCAGACCGGGAACTTCTCATACAAAGGCAGCTCCAATGGCATTTCTTCCCAGCCCTTAACTCGCCGCTTTAGAACTTCCGCTTCTGCCGCCGTTCCACCTTGCCAACCCAGCTCAGACAAAATGCCTACATCTTCCCCTTAAGCAACTGGGCTGAGTCCCACATGATTGTGCCACCATGTGTTTAGCAGGAGAGAGACAATACGCTTTTCACCAACCACAGTTGACCACTGTGGAGAGAGTGTCAGAAAACGCCTATGTCAGAAAGGCCCCTTTGCTCTCAGCCGTGCCCTCCATTGCTCTAGACGTGGAAGGCACAAAGCACTGCCTCCATCCTTCAATGGGAGACACGCCATAAACTGTCTTGCCTCCAGCCCTTTACGAAGCTGACAAACAACTCGCTTGCCACAGTCCTGTTACAGCAGACCGGGAACTTCTCATACAAAGGCAGCTCCAGTGGCATTTCTTCCCAGCCCTTAACTCGCCGCTTTAGAACTTCCGCTTCTGCCGCCGTTCCACTTGCCAACCCAGCTCAGACAAAATGCCTACATCTTCCCCTTAAGCAACTGGGCTGAGTCCCACATGATTGTGCCACCATGTGTTTAGCAGGAGAGAGACAATACGCTTTTCACCAACCACAGTTGACCACTGGTGGAGAGAGTGTCAGAAAACGCCTATGTCAGAAAGGCCCCTTTGCTCTCAGCCGTGCCCTCCATTGCTCTAGACGTGGAAGGCACAAAGCACTGCCTCCATCCTTCAATGGGAGACACGCCATAAACTGTCTTGCCTCCAGCCCTTTACGAAGCTGACAAACAACTCGCTTGCCACAGTCCTGTTACAGCAGACCGGGAACTTCTCATACAAAGGCAGCTCCATGGCATTTCTTCCAGCCCTTAACTCGCCGCTTTAGAACTTCCGCTTCTGCCGCCGTTCCACCTTGCCAACCCAGCTCAGACAAGATGCCTACATCTTCCCCTTAAGCAACTGGGCTGAGTCCCACATGATTGTGCCACCATGTGTTTAGCAGGAGAGAGACAATACGCTTTTCACCCAACCACAGTTGACCACTGGTGGAGAGAGTGTCAGAAAACGCCTATGTCAGAAAGGCCCCTTTGCTCTCAGCCGTGCCCTCCATTGCTCTAGACGTGGAAGGCACAAAGCACTGCCTCCATCCTTCAATGGGAGACACGCCATAAACTGTCTTGCCTCCAGCCCTTTACGAAGCTGACAAACAACTCGCTTGCCACAGTCCTGTTACAGCAGACCGGGAACTTCTCATACAAAGGCAGCTCCATGGCATTTCTTCCAGCCCTTAACTCGCCGCTTTAGAACTTCCGCTTCTGCCGCCGTTCCACCTTGCCAACCCAGCTCAGACAAGATGCCTACATCTTCCCCTTAAGCAACTGGGCTGAGTCCCACATGATTGTGCCACCATGTGTTTAGCAGGAGAGAGACAATACGCTTTTCACCAACCACAGTTGACCACTGGTGGGAGAGAGTGTCAGAAAACGCCTATGTCAGAAAGGCCCTTTGCTCTCAGCCGTGCCCTCCATTGCTCTAGACGTGGAAGGCACAAAGCACTGCCTCCATCCTTCAATGGGAGACACGCCATAAACTGTCTTGCCTCCAGCCCTTACGAAGCTGACAAACAACTCGCTTGCCACAGTCCTGTTACAGCAGACCGGGAACTTCTCATACAAAGGCAGCTCCAATGCATTTCTTCCCAGCCCTTAACTCGCCGCTTTAGAACTTCCGCTTCTGCCGCCGTTCCACCTTGCCAACCCAGCTCAGACAAAATGCCTACATCTTCCCCTTAAGCAACTGGCTGAGTCCCACATGATTGTGCCACCATGTGTTTAGCAGGAGAGAGACAATACGCTTTTCACCAACCACAGTTGACCACTGGTGGAGAGAGTGTCAGAAAACGCCTATGTCAGAAAGGCCCCTTTGCTCTCAGCCGTGCCCTCCATTGCTCTAGACGTGGAAGGCACAAAGCACTGCCTCCATCCTTCAATGGGAGACACGCATAAACTGTCTTGCCTCCAGCCCTTTACGAAGCTGACAAACAACTCGCTTGCCACAGTCCTGTTACAGCAGACCGGGAACTTCTCATACAAAGGCAGCCTACCAATGGCATTTCTTCCCAGCCCTTAACTCGCCGCTTTAGAACTTCCGCTTCTGCCGCCGTTCCACCTTGCCAACCCAGCTCAGACAAAATGCCTACATCTTCCCTTAAGCAACTGGGCTGAGTCCCACATGATTGTTGCCACCATGTGTTTAGCAGGAGAGAGACAATACGCTTTTCACCAACCACAGTTGACCACTGGTGGAGAGAGTGTCAGAAAACGCCTATGTCAGAAAGGCCCCTTTGCTCTCAGCCGTGCCCTCCATTGCTCTAGACGTGGAAGGCACAAAGCACTGCCTCCATCCTTCAATGGGAGACACGCCATAAACTGTCTTGCCTCCAGCCCTTTACGAAGCTGACAAGACAACTCGCTTGCCACAGTCCTGTTACAGCAGACCGGGAACTTCTCATACAAAGGCAGCTCCAATGGCATTTCTTCCCAGCCCTTAACTCGCCGCTTTAGAACTTCCGCTTCTGCCGCCGTTCCACCTTGCCACCCAGCTCAGACAAAATGCCTACATCTTCCCCTTAAGCAACTGGGCTGAGTCCCACATGATTGTGCCACCATGTGTTAGCTGGAGAGAGACAATACGCTTTTCACCAACCACAGTTGACCACTGGTGGAGAGAGTGTCAGAAAACGCCTATGTCAGAAAGGCCCCTTTGCTCTCAGCCGTGCCCTCCATTGCTCTAGACGTGAAGGCACAAAGCACTGCCTCCATCCTTCAATCGGGAGACACGCCATAAACTGTCTTGCCTCCAGCCTCTTACGAAGCTGACAAACAACTCGCTTGCCACAGTCCTGTTACAGCAGACCGGGAACTTCTCATACAAAGGCAGCTCCAATGGCATTTCTTCCAGCCCTTAACTCGCCGCTTTAGAACTTCCGCTTCTGCCGCCGTTACACACCTTGCCAACCCAGCTCAGACAAAATGCCTACATCTTCCCCTTAAGCAACTGGGCTGAGTCCCACATGATTGTGCCACCATGTGTTTAGCAGGAGAGAGACAATACGCTTTTCACCAACCACAGTTGACCACTGGTGGAGAGAGTGTCAGAAAACGCCTATGTCAGAAAGGCCCCTTTGCTCTCAGCCGTGCCCTCCATTGCTCTAGACGTGGAAGGCACAAAGCACTGCCTCCATCCTTCAATGGGAGACACGCCATAAACTGTCTTGCCTCCAGCCCTTTACGAAGCTGACAAACAACTCGCTTGCCACAGTCCTGTTACAGCAGACCGGGAACTTCTCATACAAAGGCAGCTCCAGTGGCATTTCTTCCCAGCCCTTAACTCGCCGCTTTAGAACTTCCGCTTCTGCCGCCGTTCCACCTTGCCAACCCAGCTCAGACAAAATGCCTACATCTTCCCCTTAAGCAACTGGGCTGAGTCCCACATGATTGTGCCACCATGTGTTTAGCAGGAGAGAGACAATACGCTTTCACCAACCACAGTTGACCACTGGTGGAGAGAGTGTCAGAAAACGCCTATGTCAGAAAGGCCCCTTTGCTCTCAGCCGTGCCCTCCATTGCTCTAGACGTGGAAGGCACAAAGCACTGCCTCCATCCTTCAATGGGAGACACGCCATAAACTGTCTTGCCTCCAGCCCTTTACGAAGCTGACAAACAACTCGCTTGCCACAGTCCTGTTACAGCAGACCGGGAACTTCTCATACAAAGGCAGCTCCATGGCATTTCTTCCAGCCCTTAACTCGCCGCTTTAGAACTTCCGCTTCTGCCGCCGTTCCACCTTGCCAACCCAGCTCAGACAAAATGCCTACATCTTCCCCTTAAGCAACTGGGCTGAGTCCCACATGATTGTGCCACCATGTGTTTAGCAGGAGAGAGACAATACGCTTTTCACCAACCACAGTTGACCACTGGTGGAGAGAGTGTCAGAAAACGCCTATGTCAGAAAGGCCCCTTTGCTCTCAGCCGTGCCCTCCATTGCTCTAGACGTGGAAGGCACAAAGCACTGCCTCCATCCTTCAATGGGAGACACGCCATAAACTGTCTTGCCTCCAGCCCTTTACGAAGCTGACAAACAACTCGCTTGCCACAGTCCTGTTACAGCAGACCGGGAACTTTCTCATACAAAGGCAGCTCCAATGGCATTTCTTCCCAGCCCTTAACTCGCCGCTTTAGAACTTCCGCTTCTGCCGCCGTTCCACCTTGCCAACCCAGCTCAGACAAGATGCCTACATCTTCCCCTTAAGCAACTGGGCTGAGTCCCACATGATTGTGCCACCATGTGTTTAGCAGGAGAGAGACAATACGCTTTTCACCAACCACAGTTGACCACTGGTGGAGAGAGTGTCAGAAAACGCCTATGTCAGAAAGGCCCCTTTGCTCTCAGCGTGCCCTCCATTGCTCTAGACGTGGAAGGCACAAAGCACTGCCTCCATCCTTCAATGGGAGACACGCCATAAACTGTCTTGCCTCCAGCCCTTTACGAAGCTGACAAACAACTCGCTTGCCACAGTCCTGTTACAGCAGACCGGGAACTTCTCATACAAAGGCAGCTCCAATGGCATTTCTTCCCAGCCCTTAACTCGCCGCTTTAGAACTTCCGCTTCTGCCGCCGTTCCACCTTGCCAACCCAGCTCAGACAAATGCCTACATCTTCCCCTTAAGCAACTGGGCTGAGTCCCACATGATTGTGCCACCATGTGTTTAGCAGGAGAGAGACAATACGCTTTCACCAACCACAGTTGACCACTGGTGGAGAGAGTGTCAGAAAACGCCTATGTCAGAAAGGCCCCTTTGCTCTCAGCCGTGCCCTCCATTGCTCTAGACGTGGAAGGCACAAAGCACTGCCTCCATCCTTCAATGGGAGACACGCCATAAACTGTCTTGCCTCCAGCCCTTTACGAAGCTGACAAACAACTCGCTTGCCACAGTCCTGTTACAGCAGACCGGGAACTTCTCATACAAAGGCAGCTCCAATGGCATTTCTTCCCAGCCCTTAACTCGCCGCTTTAGAACTTCCGCTTCTGCCGCCGTTCCACCTTGCCAACCCAGCTCAGACAAAATGCCTACATCTTCCCCTTAAGCAACTGGGCTGAGTCCCACATGATTGTGCACCATGTGTTTAGCAGGAGAGAGACAATACGCTTTTCACCAACCACAGTTGACCACTGGTGGAGAGAGTGTCAGAAAACGCCTATGTCAGAAAGGCCCCTTTGCTCTCAGCCGTGCCCTCCATTGCTCTAGACGTGGAAGGCACAAAGCACTGCCTCCATCCTTCAATGGGAGACACGCCATAAACTGTCTTGCCTCCAGCCCTTTACGAAGCTGACAAACAACTCGCTTGCCACAGTCCTGTTACAGCAGACCGGGAACTTCTCATACAAAGGCAGCTCCAGTGGCATTTCTTCCCAGCCCTTAACTCGCCGCTTTAGAACTTCCGCTTCTGCCGCCGTTCCACCTTGCCAACCCAGCTCAGACAAAATGCCTACATCTTCCCCTTAAGCAACTGGGCTGAGTCCCACATGATTGTGCCACCATGTGTTTAGCAGGAGAGAGACAATACGCTTTTCACCAACCACAGTTGACCACTGGTGGAGAGAGTGTCAGAAAACGCCTATGTCAGAAAGGCCCCTTTGCTCTCAGCCGTGCCCTCCATTGCTCTAGACGTGGAAGGCACAAAGCACTGCCTCCATCCTTCAATGGGAGACACGCCATAAACTGTCTTGCCTCCAGCCCTTTACGAAGCTGACAAACAACTCGCTTGCCACAGTCCTGTTACAGCAGACCGGGAACTTCTCATACAAAGGCAGCTCCAATGGCATTTCTTCCCAGCCCTTAACTCGCCGCTTTAGAACTTCCGCTTCTGCCGCCGTTCCACCTTGCCAACCCAGCTCAGACAAAATGCCTACATCTTCCCCTTAAGCAACTGGGCTGAGTCCCACATGATTGTGCCACCATGTGTTTAGCAGGAGAGAGACAATACGCTTTTCACCAACCACAGTTGACCACTGGTGGAGAGAGTGTCAGAAAACGCCTATGTCAGAAAGGCCCCTTTGCTCTCAGCCGTGCCCTCCATTGCTCTAGACGTGGAAGGCACAAAGCACTGCCTCCATCCTTCAATGGGAGACACGCCATAAACTGTCTTGCCTCCAGCCCTTTACGAAGCTGACAAACAACTCGCTTGCCACAGTCCTGTTACAGCAGACCGGGAACTTCTCATACAAAGGCAGCTCCAATGGCATTTCTTCCCAGCCCTTAACTCGCCGCTTTAGAACTTCCGCTTCTGCCGCCGTTCCACCTTGCCAACCCAGCTCAGACAAAATGCCTACATCTTCCCCTTAAGCAACTGGGCTGAGTCCCACATGATTGTGCCACCATGTGTTTAGCAGGAGAGAGACAATACGCTTTTCACCAACCACAGTTGACCACTGGTGGAGAGAGTGTCAGAAAACGCCTATGTCAGAAAGGCCCCTTTGCTCTCAGCCGTGCCCTCCATTGCTCTAGACGTGGAAGGCACAAAGCACTGCCTCCATCCTTCAATGGGAGACACGCCATAAACTGTCTTGCCTCCAGCCCTTTACGAAGCTGACAAACAACTCGCTTGCCACAGTCCTGTTACAGCAGACCGGGAACTTCTCATACAAAGGCAGCTCCAATGGCATTTCTTCCCAGCCCTTAACTCGCCGCTTTAGAACTTCCGCTTCTGCCGCCGTTCCACCTTGCCAACCCAGCTCAGACAAAATGCCTACATCTTCCCCTTAAGCAACTGGGCTGAGTCCCACATGATTGTGCCACCATGTGTTTAGCAGGAGAGAGACAATACGCTTTTCACCAACCACAGTTGACCACTGGTGGAGAGAGTGTCAGAAAACGCCTATGTCAGAAAGGCCCCTTTGCTCTCAGCCGTGCCCTCCATTGCTCTAGACGTGGAAGGCACAAAGCACTGCCTCCATCCTTCAATGGGAGACACGCCATAAACTGTCTTGCCTCCAGCCCTTTACGAAGCTGACAAACAACTCGCTTGCCACAGTCCTGTTACAGCAGACCGGGAACTTCTCATACAAAGGCAGCTCCAGTGGCATTTCTTCCCAGCCCTTAACTCGCCGCTTTAGAACTTCCGCTTCTGCCGCCGTTCCACCTTGCCAACCCAGCTCAGACAAAATGCCTACATCTTCCCCTTAAGCAACTGGGCTGAGTCCCACATGATTGTGCCACCATGTGTTTAGCAGGAGAGAGACAATACGCTTTTCACCAACCACAGTTGACCACTGGTGGAGAGAGTGTCAGAAAACGCCTATGTCAGAAAGGCCCCTTTGCTCTCAGCCGTGCCCTCCATTGCTCTAGACGTGGAAGGCACAAAGCACTGCCTCCATCCTTCAATGGGAGACACGCCATAAACTGTCTTGCCTCCAGCCCTTTACGAAGCTGACAAACAACTCGCTTGCCACAGTCCTGTTACAGCAGACCGGGAACTTCTCATACAAAGGCAGCTCCAATGGCATTTCTTCCCAGCCCTTAACTCGCCGCTTTAGAACTTCCGCTTCTGCCGCCGTTCCACCTTGCCAACCCAGCTCAGACAAAATGCCTACATCTTCCCCTTAAGCAACTGGGCTGAGTCCCACATGATTGTGCCACCATGTGTTTAGCAGGAGAGAGACAATACGCTTTTCACCAACCACAGTTGACCACTGGTGGAGAGAGTGTCAGAAAACGCCTATGTCAGAAAGGCCCCTTTGCTCTCAGCCGTGCCCTCCATTGCTCTAGACGTGGAAGGCACAAAGCACTGCCTCCATCCTTCAATGGGAGACACGCCATAAACTGTCTTGCCTCCAGCCCTTTACGAAGCTGACAAACAACTCGCTTGCCACAGTCCTGTTACAGCAGACCGGGAACTTCTCATACAAAGGCAGCTCCAATGGCATTTCTTCCCAGCCCTTAACTCGCCGCTTTAGAACTTCCGCTTCTGCCGCCGTTCCACCTTGCCAACCCAGCTCAGACAAAATGCCTACATCTTCCCCTTAAGCAACTGGGCTGAGTCCCACATGATTGTGCCACCATGTGTTTAGCAGGAGAGAGACAATACGCTTTTCACCAACCACAGTTGACCACTGGTGGAGAGAGTGTCAGAAAACGCCTATGTCAGAAAGGCCCCTTTGCTCTCAGCCGTGCCCTCCATTGCTCTAGACGTGGAAGGCACAAAGCACTGCCTCCATCCTTCAATGGGAGACACGCCATAAACTGTCTTGCCTCCAGCCCTTTACGAAGCTGACAAACAACTCGCTTGCCACAGTCCTGTTACAGCAGACCGGGAACTTCTCATACAAAGGCAGCTCCAATGGCATTTCTTCCCAGCCCTTAACTCGCCGCTTTAGAACTTCCGCTTCTGCCGCCGTTCCACCTTGCCAACCCAGCTCAGACAAAATGCCTACATCTTCCCCTTAAGCAACTGGGCTGAGTCCCACATGATTGTGCCACCATGTGTTTAGCAGGAGAGAGACAATACGCTTTTCACCAACCACAGTTGACCACTGGTGGAGAGAGTGTCAGAAAACGCCTATGTCAGAAAGGCCCCTTTGCTCTCAGCCGTGCCCTCCATTGCTCTAGACGTGGAAGGCACAAAGCACTGCCTCCATCCTTCAATGGGAGACACGCCATAAACTGTCTTGCCTCCAGCCCTTTACGAAGCTGACAAACAACTCGCTTGCCACAGTCCTGTTACAGCAGACCGGGAACTTCTCATACAAAGGCAGCTCCAATGGCATTTCTTCCCAGCCCTTAACTCGCCGCTTTAGAACTTCCGCTTCTGCCGCCGTTCCACCTTGCCAACCCAGCTCAGACAAAATGCCTACATCTTCCCCTTAAGCAACTGGGCTGAGTCCCACATGATTGTGCCACCATGTGTTTAGCAGGAGAGAGACAATACGCTTTTCACCAACCACAGTTGACCACTGGTGGAGAGAGTGTCAGAAAACGCCTATGTCAGAAAGGCCCCTTTGCTCTCAGCCGTGCCCTCCATTGCTCTAGACGTGGAAGGCACAAAGCACTGCCTCCATCCTTCAATGGGAGACACGCCATAAACTGTCTTGCCTCCAGCCCTTTACGAAGCTGACAAACAACTCGCTTGCCACAGTCCTGTTACAGCAGACCGGGAACTTCTCATACAAAGGCAGCTCCAATGGCATTTCTTCCAGCCCTTAACTCGCCGCTTTAGAACTTCCGCTTCTGCCGCCGTTCCACCTTGCCAACCCAGCTCAGACAAAATGCCTACATCTTCCCCTTAAGCAACTGGGCTGAGTCCCACATGATTGTGCCACCATGTGTTTAGCAGGAGAGAGACAATACGCTTTTCACCAACCACAGTTGACCACTGGTGGAGAGAGTGTCAGAAAACGCCTATGTCAGAAAGGCCCCTTTGCTCTCAGCCGTGCCCTCCATTGCTCTAGACGTGGAAGGCACAAAGCACTGCCTCCATCCTTCAATGGGAGACACGCCATAAACTGTCTTGCCTCCAGCCCTTTACGAAGCTGACAAACAACTCGCTTGCCACAGTCCTGTTACAGCAGACCGGGAACTTCTCATACAAAGGCAGCTCCAATGGCATTTCTTCCCAGCCCTTAACTCGCCGCTTTAGAACTTCCGCTTCTGCCGCCGTTCCACCTTGCCAACCCAGCTCAGACAAAATGCCTACATCTTCCCCTTAAGCAACTGGGCTGAGTCCCACATGATTGTGCCACCATGTGTTTAGCAGGAGAGAGACAATACGCTTTTCACCAACCACAGTTGACCACTGGTGGAGAGAGTGTCAGAAAACGCCTATGTCAGAAAGGCCCCTTTGCTCTCAGCCGTGCCCTCCATTGCTCTAGACGTGGAAGGCACAAAGCACTGCCTCCATCCTTCAATGGGAGACACGCCATAACTGTCTTGCCTCCAGCCCTTTACGAAGCTGACAAACAACTCGCTTGCCACAGTCCTGTTACAGCAGACCGGGAACTTCTCATACAAAGGCAGCTCCAAGTGGCATTTCTTCCCAGCCCTTAACTCGCCGCTTTAGAACTTCCGCTTCTGCCGCCGTTCCACCTTGCCAACCCAGCTCAGACAAAATGCCTACATCTTCCCTTAAGCAACTGGGCTGAGTCCCACATGATTGTGCCACCATGTGTTTAGCAGGAGAGAGACAATACGCTTTTCACCAACCACAGTTGACCACTGGTGGAGAGAGTGTCAGAAAACGCCTATGTCAGAAAGGCCCCTTTGCTCTCAGCCGTGCCCTCCATTGCTCTAGACGTGGAAGGCACAAAGCACTGCCTCCATCCTTCAATGGGAGACACGCCATAAACTGTCTTGCCTCCAGCCCTTTACGAAGCTGACAAACAACTCGCTTGCCACAGTCCTGTTACAGCAGACCGGGAACTTCTCATACAAAGGCAGCTCCAATGGCATTTCTTCCCAGCCCTTAACTCGCCGCTTTAGAACTTCCGCTTCTGCCGCCGTTCCACCTTGCCAACCCAGCTCAGACAAAATGCCTACATCTTCCCCTTAAGCAACTGGGCTGAGTCCCACATGATTGTGCCACCATGTGTTTAGCAGGAGAGAGACAATACGCTTTTCACCAACCACAGTTGACCACTGGTGGAGAGAGTGTCAGAAAACGCCTATGTCAGAAAGGCCCCTTTGCTCTCAGCCGTGCCCTCCATTGCTCTAGACGTGGAAGGCACAAAGCACTGCCTCCATCCTTCAATGGGAGACACGCCATAAACTGTCTTGCCTCCAGCCCTTTACGAAGCTGACAAACAACTCGCTTGCCACAGTCCTGTTACAGCAGACCGGGAACTTCTCATACAAAGGCAGCTCCAATGGCATTTCTTCCCAGCCCTTAACTCGCCGCTTTAGAACTTCCGCTTCTGCCGCCGTTCCACCTTGCCAACCCAGCTCAGACAAAATGCCTACATCTTCCCCTTAAGCAACTGGGCTGAGTCCCACATGATTGTGCCACCATGTGTTTAGCAGGAGAGAGACAATACGCTTTTCACCAACCACAGTTGACCACTGGTGGAGAGAGTGTCAGAAAACGCCTATGTCAGAAAGGCCCCTTTGCTCTCAGCCGTGCCCTCCATTGCTCTAGACGTGGAAGGCACAAAGCACTGCCTCCATCCTTCAATGGGAGACACGCCATAAACTGTCTTGCCTCCAGCCCTTTACGAAGCTGACAAACAACTCGCTTGCCACAGTCCTGTTACAGCAGACCGGGAACTTCTCATACAAAGGCAGCTCCAATGGCATTTCTTCCCAGCCCTTAACTCGCCGCTTTAGAACTTCCGCTTCTGCCGCCGTTCCACCTTGCCAACCCAGCTCAGACAAAATGCCTACATCTTCCCCTTAAGCAACTGGCTGAGTCCCACATGATTGTGCCACCATGTGTTTAGCAGGAGAGAGACAATACGCTTTTCACCAACCACAGTTGACCACTGGTGGAGAGAGTGTCAGAAAACGCCTATGTCAGAAAGGCCCCTTTGCTCTCAGCCGTGCCCTCCATTGCTCTAGACGTGGAAGGCACAAAGCACTGCCTCCATCCTTCAATGGGAGACACGCCATAAACTGTCTTGCCTCCAGCCCTTTACGAAGCTGACAAACAACTCGCTTGCCACAGTCCTGTTACAGCAGACCGGGAACTTCTCATACAAAGGCAGCTCCAATGGCATTTCTTCCCAGCCCTTAACTCGCCGCTTTAGAACTTCCGCTTCTGCCGCCGTTCCACCTTGCCAACCCAGCTCAGACAAATGCCTACATCTTCCCCTTAAGCAACTGGGCTGAGTCCCACATGATTGTGCCACCATGTGTTTAGCAGGAGAGAGACAATACGCTTTTCACCAACCACAGTTGACCACTGGTGGAGAGAGTGTCAGAAAACGCCTATGTCAGAAAGGCCCCTTTGCTCTCAGCCGTGCCCTCCATTGCTCTAGACGTGGAAGGCACAAAGCACTGCCTCCATCCTTCATGGGAGACACGCCATAAACTGTCTTGCCTCCAGCCCTTTACGAAGCTGACAAACAACTCGCTTGCCACAGTCCTGTTACAGCAGACCGGGAACTTCTCATACAAAGGCAGCTCCAATGGCATTTCTTCCCAGCCCTTAACTCGCCGCTTTAGAACTTCCGCTTCTGCCGCCGTTCCACCTTGCCAACCCAGCTCAGACAAAATGCCTACATCTTCCCCTTAAGCAACTGGGCTGAGTCCCACATGATTGTGCCACCATGTGTTTAGCAGGAGAGAGACAATACGCTTTTCACCAACCACAGTTGACCACTGGTGGAGAGAGTGTCAGAAAACGCCTATGTCAGAAAGGCCCCTTTGCTCTCAGCCGTGCCCTCCATTGCTCTAGACGTGGAAGGCACAAAGCACTGCCTCCATCCTTCAATGGGAGACACGCCATAAACTGTCTTGCCTCCAGCCCTTTACGAAGCTGACAAACAACTCGCTTGCCACAGTCCTGTTACAGCAGACCGGGAACTTCTCATACAAAGGCAGCTCCAATGGCATTTCTTCCCAGCCCTTAACTCGCCGCTTTAGAACTTCCGCTTCTGCCGCCGTTCCACCTTGCCAACCCAGCTCAGACAAAATGCCTACATCTTCCCCTTAAGCAACTGGGCTGAGTCCCACATGATTGTGCCACCATGTGTTTAGCAGGAGAGAGACAATACGCTTTTCACCAACCACAGTTGACCACTGGTGGAGAGAGTGTCAGAAAACGCCTATGTCAGAAAGGCCCCTTTGCTCTCAGCCGTGCCCTCCATTGCTCTAGACGTGGAAGGCACAAAGCACTGCCTCCATCCTTCAATGGGAGACACGCCATAAACTGTCTTGCCTCCAGCCCTTTACGAAGCTGACAAACAACTCGCTTGCCACAGTCCTGTTACAGCAGACCGGGAACTTCTCATACAAAGGCAGCTCCAATGGCATTTCTTCCCAGCCCTTAACTCGCCGCTTTAGAACTTCCGCTTCTGCCGCCGTTCCACCTTGCCAACCCAGCTCAGACAAAATGCCTACATCTTCCCCTTAAGCAACTGGGCTGAGTCCCACATGATTGTGCCACCATGTGTTTAGCAGGAGAGAGACAATACGCTTTTCACCAACCACAGTTGACCACTGGTGGAGAGAGTGTCAGAAAACGCCTATGTCAGAAAGGCCCCTTTGCTCTCAGCCGTGCCCTCCATTGCTCTAGACGTGGAAGGCACAAAGCACTGCCTCCATCCTTCAATGGGAGACACGCCATAAACTGTCTTGCTCCAGCCCTTTACGAAGCTGACAAACAACTCGCTTGCCACAGTCCTGTTACAGCAGACCGGGAACTTCTCATACAAAGGCAGCTCCAATGGCATTTCTTCCCAGCCCTTAACTCGCCGCTTTAGAACTTCCGCTTCTGCCGCCGTTCCACCTTGCCAACCCAGCTCAGACAAAATGCCTACATCTTCCCCTTAAGCAACTGGGCTGAGTCCCACATGATTGTGCCACCATGTGTTTAGCAGGAGAGAGACAATACGCTTTTCACCAACCACAGTTGACCACTGGTGGAGAGAGTGTCAGAAACGCCTATGTCAGAAAGGCCCCTTTGCTCTCAGCCGTGCCCTCCATTGCTCTAGACGTGGAAGGCACAAAGCACTGCCTCCATCCTTCAATGGGAGACACGCCATAAACTGTCTTGCCTCCAGCCCTTTACGAAGCTGACAAACAACTCGCTTGCCACAGTCCTGTTACAGCAGACCGGGAACTTCTCATACAAAGGCAGCTCCAATGGCATTTCTTCCCAGCCCTTAACTCGCCGCTTTAGAACTTCCGCTTCTGCCGCCGTTCCACCTTGCCAACCCAGCTCAGACAAATGCCTACATCTTCCCCTTAAGCAACTGGGCTGAGTCCCACATGATTGTGCCACCATGTGTTTAGCAGGAGAGAGACAATACGCTTTTCACCAACCACAGTTGACCACTGGTGGAGAGAGTGTCAGAAAACGCCTATGTCAGAAAGGCCCCTTTGCTCTCAGCCGTGCCCTCCATTGCTCTAGACGTGGAAGGCACAAAGCACTGCCTCCATCCTTCAATGGGAGACACGCCATAAACTGTCTTGCCTCCAGCCCTTTACGAAGCTGACAAACAACTCGCTTGCCACAGTCCTGTTACAGCAGACCGGGAACTTCTCATACAAAGGCAGCTCCAATGGCATTTCTTCCCAGCCCTTAACTCGCCGCTTTAGAACTTCCGCTTCTGCCGCCGTTCCACCTTGCCAACCCAGCTCAGACAAAATGCCTACATCTTCCCCTTAAGCAACTGGGCTGAGTCCCACATGATTGTGCCACCATGTGTTTAGCAGGAGAGAGACAATACGCTTTTCACCAACCACAGTTGACCACTGGTGGAGAGAGTGTCAGAAAACGCCTATGTCAGAAAGGCCCCTTTGCTCTCAGCCGTGCCCTCCATTGCTCTAGACGTGGAAGGCACAAAGCACTGCCTCCATCCTTCAATGGGAGACACGCCATAAACTGTCTTGCCTCCAGCCTTTACGAAGCTGACAAACAACTCGCTTGCCACAGTCCTGTTACAGCAGACCGGGAACTTCTCATACAAAGGCAGCTCCAATGGCATTTCTTCCCAGCCCTTAACTCGCCGCTTTAGAACTTCCGCTTCTGCCGCCGTTCCACCTTGCCAACCCAGCTCAGACAAAATGCCTACATCTTCCCCTTAAGCAACTGGGCTGAGTCCCACATGATTGTGCCACCATGTGTTTAGCAGGAGAGAGACAATACGCTTTTCACCAACCACAGTTGACCACTGGTGGAGAGAGTGTCAGAAAACGCCTATGTCAGAAAGGCCCCTTTGCTCTCAGCCGTGCCCTCCATTGCTCTAGACGTGGAAGGCACAAAGCACTGCCTCCATCCTTCAATGGGAGACACGCCATAAACTGTCTTGCCTCCAGCCCTTTACGAAGCTGACAAACAACTCGCTTGCCACAGTCCTGTTACAGCAGACCGGGAACTTCTCATACAAAGGCAGCTCCAATGGCATTTCTTCCCAGCCCTTAACTCGCCGCTTTAGAACTTCCGCTTCTGCCGCCGTTCCACCTTGCCAACCCAGCTCAGACAAATGCCTACATCTTCCCCTTAAGCAACTGGGCTGAGTCCCACATGATTGTGCCACCATGTGTTTAGCAGGAGAGAGACAATACGCTTTTCACCAACCACAGTTGACCACTGGTGGAGAGAGTGTCAGAAAACGCCTATGTCAGAAAGGCCCCTTTGCTCTCAGCCGTGCCCTCCATTGCTCTAGACGTGGAAGGCACAAAGCACTGCCTCCATCCTTCAATGGGAGACACGCCATAAACTGTCTTGCCTCCAGCCCTTTACGAAGCTGACAAACAACTCGCTTGCCACAGTCCTGTTACAGCAGACCGGGAACTTCTCATACAAAGGCAGCTCCAATGGCATTTCTTCCCAGCCCTTAACTCGCCGCTTTAGAACTTCCGCTTCTGCCGCCGTTCCACCTTGCCAACCCAGCTCAGACAAAATGCCTACATCTTCCCCTTAAGCAACTGGGCTGAGTCCCACATGATTGTGCCACCATGTGTTTAGCAGGAGAGAGACAATACGCTTTTCACCAACCACAGTTGACCACTGGTGGAGAGAGTGTCAGAAAACGCCTATGTCAGAAAGGCCCCTTTGCTCTCAGCCGTGCCCTCCATTGCTCTAGACGTGGAAGGCACAAAGCACTGCCTCCATCCTTCAATGGGAGACACGCCATAAACTGTCTTGCCTCCAGCCCTTTACGAAGCTGACAAACAACTCGCTTGCCACAGTCCTGTTACAGCAGACCGGGAACTTCTCATACAAAGGCAGCTCCAATGGCATTTCTTCCCAGCCCTTAACTCGCCGCTTTAGAACTTCCGCTTCTGCCGCCGTTCCACCTTGCCAACCCAGCTCAGACAAATTGCCTACATCTTCCCCTTAAGCAACTGGGCTGAGTCCCACATGATTGTGCCACCATGTGTTTAGCAGGAGAGAGACAATACGCTTTTCACCAACCACAGTTGACCACTGGTGGAGAGAGTGTCAGAAAACGCCTATGTCAGAAAGGCCCCTTTGCTCTCAGCCGTGCCCTCCATTGCTCTAGACGTGGAAGGCACAAAGCACTGCCTCCATCCTTCAATGGGAGACACGCCATAAACTGTCTTGCCTCCAGCCCTTTACGAAGCTGACAAACAACTCGCTTGCCACAGTCCTGTTACAGCAGACCGGGAACTTCTCATACAAAGGCAGCTCCAATGGCATTTCTTCCCAGCCCTTAACTCGCCGCTTTAGAACTTCCGCTTCTGCCGCCGTTCCACCTTGCCAACCCAGCTCAGACAAAATGCCTACATCTTCCCTTAAGCAACTGGGCTGAGTCCCACATGATTGTGCCACCATGTGTTTAGCAGGAGAGAGACAATACGCTTTTCACCAACCACAGTTGACCACTGGTGGAGAGAGTGTCAGAAAACGCCTATGTCAGAAAGGCCCCTTTGCTCTCAGCCGTGCCCTCCATTGCTCTAGACGTGGAAGGCACAAAGCACTGCCTCCATCCTTCAATGGGAGACACGCCATAAACTGTCTTGCCTCCAGCCCTTTACGAAGCTGACAAACAACTCGCTTGCCACAGTCCTGTTACAGCAGACCGGGAACTTCTCATACAAAGGCAGCTCCAATGGCATTTCTTCCCAGCCCTTAACTCGCCGCTTTAGAACTTCCGCTTCTGCCGCCGTTCCACCTTGCCAACCCAGCTCAGACAAATGCCTACATCTTCCCCTTAAGCAACTGGGCTGAGTCCCACATGATTGTGCCACCATGTGTTTAGCAGGAGAGAGACAATACGCTTTTCACCAACCACAGTTGACCACTGGTGGAGAGAGTGTCAGAAAACGCCTATGTCAGAAAGGCCCCTTTGCTCTCAGCCGTGCCCTCCATTGCTCTAGACGTGGAAGGCACAAAGCACTGCCTCCATCCTTCAATGGGAGACACGCCATAAACTGTCTTGCCTCCAGCCCTTTACGAAGCTGACAAACAACTCGCTTGCCACAGTCCTGTTACAGCAGACCGGGAACTTCTCATACAAAGGCAGCTCCAATGGCATTTCTTCCCAGCCCTTAACTCGCCGCTTTAGAACTTCCGCTTCTGCCGCCGTTCCACCTTGCCAACCCAGCTCAGACAAGATGCCTACATCTTCCCCTTAAGCAACTGGGCTGAGTCCCACATGATTGTGCCACCATGTGTTTAGCAGGAGAGAGACAATACGCTTTTCACCAACCACAGTTGACCACTGGTGGAGAGAGTGTCAGAAAACGCCTATGTCAGAAAGGCCCCTTTGCTCTCAGCCGTGCCCTCCATTGCTCTAGACGTGGAAGGCACAAAGCACTGCCTCCATCCTTCAATGGGAGACACGCCATAAACTGTCTTGCCTCCAGCCCTTTACGAAGCTGACAAACAACTCGCTTGCCACAGTCCTGTTACAGCAGACCGGGAACTTCTCATACAAAGGCAGCTCCAATGGCATTTCTTCCAGCCCTTAACTCGCCGCTTTAGAACTTCCGCTTCTGCCGCCGTTCCACCTTGCCAACCCAGCTCAGACAAAATGCCTACATCTTCCCCTTAAGCAACTGGGCTGAGTCCCACATGATTGTGCCACCATGTGTTTAGCAGGAGAGAGACAATACGCTTTTCACCAACCACAGTTGACCACTGGTGGAGAGAGTGTCAGAAAACGCCTATGTCAGAAAGGCCCCTTTGCTCTCAGCCGTGCCCTCCATTGCTCTAGACGTGGAAGGCACAAAGCACTGCCTCCATCCTTCAATGGGAGACACGCCATAAACTGTCTTGCCTCCAGCCCTTTACGAAGCTGACAAACAACTCGCTTGCCACAGTCCTGTTACAGCAGACCGGGAACTTCTCATACAAAGGCAGCTCCAATGGCATTTCTTCCCAGCCCTTAACTCGCCGCTTTAGAACTTCCGCTTCTGCCGCCGTTCCACCTTGCCAACCCAGCTCAGACAAAATGCCTACATCTTCCCCTTAAGCAACTGGGCTGAGTCCCACATGATTGTGCCACCATGTGTTTAGCAGGAGAGAGACAATACGCTTTTCACCAACCACAGTTGACCACTGGTGGAGAGAGTGTCAGAAAACGCCTATGTCAGAAAGGCCCCTTTGCTCTCAGCCGTGCCCTCCATTGCTCTAGACGTGGAAGGCACAAAGCACTGCCTCCATCCTTCAATGGGAGACACGCCATAAACTGTCTTGCCTCCAGCCCTTTACGAAGCTGACAAACAACTCGCTTGCCACAGTCCTGTTACAGCAGACCGGGAACTTCTCATACAAAGGCAGCTCCAATGGCATTTCTTCCCAGCCCTTAACTCGCCGCTTTAGAACTTCCGCTTCTGCCGCCGTTCCACCTTGCCAACCCAGCTCAGACAAAATGCCTACATCTTCCCTTAAGCAACTGGGCTGAGTCCCACATGATTGTGCCACCATGTGTTTAGCAGGAGAGAGACAATACGCTTTTCACCAACCACAGTTGACCACTGGTGGAGAGAGTGTCAGAAAACGCCTATGTCAGAAAGGCCCCTTTGCTCTCAGCCGTGCCCTCCATTGCTCTAGACGTGGAAGGCACAAAGCACTGCCTCCATCCTTCAATGGGAGACACGCCATAAACTGTCTTGCCTCCAGCCCTTTACGAAGCTGACAAACAACTCGCTTGCCACAGTCCTGTTACAGCAGACCGGGAACTTCTCATACAAAGGCAGCTCCAATGGCATTTCTTCCCAGCCCTTAACTCGCCGCTTTAGAACTTCCGCTTCTGCCGCCGTTCCACCTTGCCAACCCAGCTCAGACAAAATGCCTACATCTTCCCCTTAAGCAACTGGGCTGAGTCCCACATGATTGTGCCACCATGTGTTTAGCAGGAGAGAGACAATACGCTTTTCACCAACCACAGTTGACCACTGGTGGAGAGAGTGTCAGAAAACGCCTATGTCAGAAAGGCCCCTTTGCTCTCAGCCGTGCCCTCCATTGCTCTAGACGTGGAAGGCACAAAGCACTGCCTCCATCCTTCAATGGGAGACACGCCATAAACTGTCTTGCCTCCAGCCCTTTACGAAGCTGACAAACAACTCGCTTGCCACAGTCCTGTTACAGCAGACCGGGAACTTCTCATACAAAGGCAGCTCCAATGGCATTTCTTCCCAGCCCTTAACTCGCCGCTTTAGAACTTCCGCTTCTGCCGCCGTTCCACCTTGCCAACCCAGCTCAGACAAAATGCCTACATCTTCCCCTTAAGCAACTGGGCTGAGTCCCACATGATTGTGCCACCATGTGTTTAGCAGGAGAGAGACAATACGCTTTTCACCAACCACAGTTGACCACTGGTGGAGAGAGTGTCAGAAAACGCCTATGTCAGAAAGGCCCCTTTGCTCTCAGCCGTGCCCTCCATTGCTCTAGACGTGGAAGGCACAAAGCACTGCCTCCATCCTTCAATGGGAGACACGCCATAAACTGTCTTGCCTCCAGCCCTTTACGAAGCTGACAAACAACTCGCTTGCCACAGTCCTGTTACAGCAGACCGGGAACTTCTCATACAAAGGCAGCTCCAATGGCATTTCTTCCCAGCCCTTAACTCGCCGCTTTAGAACTTCCGCTTCTGCCGCCGTTCCACCTTGCCAACCCAGCTCAGACAAAATGCCTACATCTTCCCCTTAAGCAACTGGGCTGAGTCCCACATGATTGTGCCACCATGTGTTTAGCAGGAGAGAGACAATACGCTTTTCACCAACCACAGTTGACCACTGGTGGAGAGAGTGTCAGAAAACGCCTATGTCAGAAAGGCCCCTTTGCTCTCAGCCGTGCCCTCCATTGCTCTAGACGTGGAAGGCACAAAGCACTGCCTCCATCCTTCAATGGGAGACACGCCATAAACTGTCTTGCCTCCAGCCTTTACGAAGCTGACAAACAACTCGCTTGCCACAGTCCTGTTACAGCAGACCGGGAACTTCTCATACAAAGGCAGCTCCAATGGCATTTCTTCCCAGCCCTTAACTCGCCGCTTTAGAACTTCCGCTTCTGCCGCCGTTCCACCTTGCCAACCCAGCTCAGACAAAATGCCTACATCTTCCCCTTAAGCAACTGGGCTGAGTCCCACATGATTGTGCCACCATGTGTTTAGCAGGAGAGAGACAATACGCTTTTCACCAACCACAGTTGACCACTGGTGGAGAGAGTGTCAGAAAACGCCTATGTCAGAAAGGCCCCTTTGCTCTCAGCCGTGCCCTCCATTGCTCTAGACGTGGAAGGCACAAAGCACTGCCTCCATCCTTCAATGGGAGACACGCCATAAACTGTCTTGCCTCCAGCCCTTTACGAAGCTGACAAACAACTCGCTTGCCACAGTCCTGTTACAGCAGACCGGGAACTTCTCATACAAAGGCAGCTCCAATGGCATTTCTTCCCAGCCCTTAACTCGCCGCTTTAGAACTTCCGCTTCTGCCGCCGTTCCACCTTGCCAACCCAGCTCAGACAAAATGCCTACATCTTCCCCTTAAGCAACTGGGCTGAGTCCCACATGATTGTGCCACCATGTGTTTAGCAGGAGAGAGACAATACGCTTTTCACCAACCACAGTTGACCACTGGTGGAGAGAGTGTCAGAAAACGCCTATGTCAGAAAGGCCCCTTTGCTCTCAGCCGTGCCCTCCATTGCTCTAGACGTGGAAGGCACAAAGCACTGCCTCCATCCTTCAATGGGAGACACGCCATAAACTGTCTTGCCTCCAGCCCTTTACGAAGCTGACAAACAACTCGCTTGCCACAGTCCTGTTACAGCAGACCGGGAACTTCTCATACAAAGGCAGCTCCAGTGGCATTTCTTCCCAGCCCTTAACTCGCCGCTTTAGAACTTCCGCTTCTGCCGCCGTTCCACCTTGCCAACCCAGCTCAGACAAAATGCCTACATCTTCCCCTTAAGCAACTGGGCTGAGTCCCACATGATTGTGCCACCATGTGTTTAGCAGGAGAGAGACAATACGCTTTTCACCAACCACAGTTGACCACTGGTGGAGAGAGTGTCAGAAAACGCCTATGTCAGAAAGGCCCCTTTGCTCTCAGCCGTGCCCTCCATTGCTCTAGACGTGGAAGGCACAAAGCACTGCCTCCATCCTTCAATGGGAGACACGCCATAAACTGTCTTGCCTCCAGCCCTTTACGAAGCTGACAAACAACTCGCTTGCCACAGTCCTGTTACAGCAGACCGGGAACTTCTCATACAAAGGCAGCTCCAATGGCATTTCTTCCCAGCCTTAACTCGCCGCTTTAGAACTTCCGCTTCTGCCGCCGTTCCACCTTGCCAACCCAGCTCAGACAAAATGCCTACATCTTCCCCTTAAGCAACTGGGCTGAGTCCCACATGATTGTGCCACCATGTGTTTAGCAGGAGAGAGACAATACGCTTTTCACCAACCACAGTTGACCACTGGTGGAGAGAGTGTCAGAAAACGCCTATGTCAGAAAGGCCCCTTTGCTCTCAGCCGTGCCCTCCATTGCTCTAGACGTGGAAGGCACAAAGCACTGCCTCCATCCTTCAATGGGAGACCACGCCATAAACTGTCTTGCCTCCAGCCCTTTACGAAGCTGACAAACAACTCGCTTGCCACAGTCCTGTTACAGCAGACCGGGAACTTCTCATACAAAGGCAGCTCCAGTGGCATTTCTTCCCAGCCCTTAACTCGCCGCTTTAGAACTTCCGCTTCTGCCGCCGTTCCACCTTGCCAACCCAGCTCAGACAAAATGCCTACATCTTCCCCTTAAGCAACTGGGCTGAGTCCCACATGATTGTGCCACCATGTGTTTAGCAGGAGAGAGACAATACGCTTTTCACCAACCACAGTTGACCACTGGTGGAGAGAGTGTCAGAAAACGCCTATGTCAGAAAGGCCCCTTTGCTCTCAGCCGTGCCCTCCATTGCTCTAGACGTGGAAGGCACAAAGCACTGCCTCCATCCTTCAATGGGAGACACGCCATAAACTGTCTTGCCTCCAGCCCTTTACGAAGCTGACAAACAACTCGCTTGCCACAGTCCTGTTACAGCAGACCGGGAACTTCTCATACAAAGGCAGCTCCAGTGGCATTTCTTCCCAGCCCTTAACTCGCCGCTTTAGAACTTCCGCTTCTGCCGCCGTTCCACCTTGCCAACCCAGCTCAGACAAAATGCCTACATCTTCCCCTTAAGCAACTGGGCTGAGTCCCACATGATTGTGCCACCATGTGTTTAGCAGGAGAGAGACAATACGCTTTTCACCAACCACAGTTGACCACTGGTGGAGAGAGTGTCAGAAAACGCCTATGTCAGAAAGGCCCCTTTGCTCTCAGCCGTGCCCTCCATTGCTCTAGACGTGGAAGGCACAAAGCACTGCCTCCATCCTTCAATGGGAGACACGCCATAAACTGTCTTGCCTCCAGCCCTTTACGAAGCTGACAAACAACTCGCTTGCCACAGTCCTGTTACAGCAGACCGGGAACTTCTCATACAAAGGCAGCTCCAGTGGCATTTCTTCCCAGCCCTTAACTCGCCGCTTTAGAACTTCCGCTTCTGCCGCCGTTCCACCTTGCCAACCCAGCTCAGACAAATGCCTACATCTTCCCCTTAAGCAACTGGGCTGAGTCCCACATGATTGTGCCACCATGTGTTTAGCAGGAGAGAGACAATACGCTTTTCACCAACCACAGTTGACCACTGGTGGAGAGAGTGTCAGAAAACGCCTATGTCAGAAAGGCCCCTTTGCTCTCAGCCGTGCCCTCCATTGCTCTAGACGTGGAAGGCACAAAGCACTGCCTCCATCCTTCAATGGGAGACACGCCATAAACTGTCTTGCCTCCAGCCCTTTACGAAGCTGACAAACAACTCGCTTGCCACAGTCCTGTTACAGCAGACCGGGAACTTCTCATACAAAGGCAGCTCCAGTGGCATTTCTTCCCAGCCCTTAACTCGCCGCTTTAGAACTTCCGCTTCTGCCGCCGTTCCACCTTGCCAACCCAGCTCAGACAAATGCCTACATCTTCCCCTTAAGCAACTGGGCTGAGTCCCACATGATTGTGCCACCATGTGTTTAGCAGGAGAGAGACAATACGCTTTTCACCAACCACAGTTGACCACTGGTGGAGAGAGTGTCAGAAAACGCCTATGTCAGAAAGGCCCCTTTGCTCTCAGCCGTGCCCTCCATTGCTCTAGACGTGGAAGGCACAAAGCACTGCCTCCATCCTTCAATGGGAGACACGCCATAAACTGTCTTGCCTCCAGCCCTTTACGAAGCTGACAAACAACTCGCTTGCCACAGTCCTGTTACAGCAGACCGGGAACTTCTCATACAAAGGCAGCTCCAGTGGCATTTCTTCCAGCCCTTAACTCGCCGCTTTAGAACTTCCGCTTCTGCCGCCGTTCCACCTTGCCAACCCAGCTCAGACAAAATGCCTACATCTTCCCCTTAAGCAACTGGGCTGAGTCCCACATGATTGTGCCACCATGTGTTTAGCAGGAGAGAGACAATACGCTTTTCACCAACCACAGTTGACCACTGGTGGAGAGAGTGTCAGAAAACGCCTATGTCAGAAAGGCCCCTTTGCTCTCAGCCGTGCCCTCCATTGCTCTAGACGTGGAAGGCACAAAGCACTGCCTCCATCCTTCAATGGGAGACACGCCATAAACTGTCTTGCCTCCAGCCCTTTACGAAGCTGACAAACAACTCGCTTGCCACAGTCCTGTTACAGCAGACCGGGAACTTCTCATACAAAGGCAGCTCCAGTGGCATTTCTTCCCAGCCCTTAACTCGCCGCTTTAGAACTTCCGCTTCTGCCGCCGTTCCACCTTGCCAACCCAGCTCAGACAAAATGCCTACATCTTCCCCTTAAGCAACTGGGCTGAGTCCCACATGATTGTGCCACCATGTGTTTAGCAGGAGAGAGACAATACGCTTTTCACCAACCACAGTTGACCACTGGTGGAGAGAGTGTCAGAAAACGCCTATGTCAGAAAGGCCCCTTTGCTCTCAGCCGTGCCCTCCATTGCTCTAGACGTGGAAGGCACAAAGCACTGCCTCCATCCTTCAATGGGAGACACGCCATAAACTGTCTTGCCTCCAGCCCTTTACGAAGCTGACAAACAACTCGCTTGCCACAGTCCTGTTACAGCAGACCGGGAACTTCTCATACAAAGGCAGCTCCAGTGGCATTTCTTCCCAGCCCTTAACTCGCCGCTTTAGAACTTCCGCTTCTGCCGCCGTTCCACCTTGCCAACCCAGCTCAGACAAAATGCCTACATCTTCCCCTTAAGCAACTGGGCTGAGTCCCACATGATTGTGCCACCATGTGTTTAGCAGGAGAGAGACAATACGCTTTTCACCAACCACAGTTGACCACTGGTGGAGAGAGTGTCAGAAAACGCCTATGTCAGAAAGGCCCCTTTGCTCTCAGCCGTGCCCTCCATTGCTCTAGACGTGGAAGGCACAAAGCACTGCCTCCATCCTTCAATGGGAGACACGCCATAAACTGTCTTGCCTCCAGCCCTTTACGAAGCTGACAAACAACTCGCTTGCCACAGTCCTGTTACAGCAGACCGGGAACTTCTCATACAAAGGCAGCTCCAGTGGCATTTCTTCCCAGCCCTTAACTCGCCGCTTTAGAACTTCCGCTTCTGCCGCCGTTCCACCTTGCCAACCCAGCTCAGACAAGATGCCTACATCTTCCCCTTAAGCAACTGGGCTGAGTCCCACATGATTGTGCCACCATGTGTTTAGCAGGAGAGAGACAATACGCTTTTCACCAACCACAGTTGACCACTGGTGGAGAGAGTGTCAGAAAACGCCTATGTCAGAAAGGCCCCTTTGCTCTCAGCCGTGCCCTCCATTGCTCTAGACGTGGAAGGCACAAAGCACTGCCTCCATCCTTCAATGGGAGACACGCCATAAACTGTCTTGCCTCCAGCCCTTTACGAAGCTGACAAACAACTCGCTTGCCACAGTCCTGTTACAGCAGACCGGGAACTTCTCATACAAAGGCAGCTCCAGTGGCATTTCTTCCCAGCCCTTAACTCGCCGCTTTAGAACTTCCGCTTCTGCCGCCGTTCCACCTTGCCAACCCAGCTCAGACAAGATGCCTACATCTTCCCCTTAAGCAACTGGGCTGAGTCCCACATGATTGTGCCACCATGTGTTTAGCAGGAGAGAGACAATACGCTTTTCACCAACCACAGTTGACCACTGGTGGAGAGAGTGTCAGAAAACGCCTATGTCAGAAAGGCCCCTTTGCTCTCAGCCGTGCCCTCCATTGCTCTAGACGTGGAAGGCACAAAGCACTGCCTCCATCCTTCAATGGGAGACACGCCATAAACTGTCTTGCCTCCAGCCCTTTACGAAGCTGACAAACAACTCGCTTGCCACAGTCCTGTTACAGCAGACCGGGAACTTCTCATACAAAGGCAGCTCCAGTGGCATTTCTTCCAGCCCTTAACTCGCCGCTTTAGAACTTCCGCTTCTGCCGCCGTTCCACCTTGCCAACCCAGCTCAGACAAGATGCCTACATCTTCCCCTTAAGCAACTGGGCTGAGTCCCACATGATTGTGCCACCATGTGTTTAGCAGGAGAGAGACAATACGCTTTTCACCAACCACAGTTGACCACTGGTGGAGAGAGTGTCAGAAAACGCCTATGTCAGAAAGGCCCCTTTGCTCTCAGCCGTGCCCTCCATTGCTCTAGACGTGGAAGGCACAAAGCACTGCCTCCATCCTTCAATGGGAGACACGCCATAAACTGTCTTGCCTCCAGCCCTTTACGAAGCTGACAAACAACTCGCTTGCCACAGTCCTGTTACAGCAGACCGGGAACTTCTCATACAAAGGCAGCTCCAGTGGCATTTCTTCCCAGCCCTTAACTCGCCGCTTTAGAACTTCCGCTTCTGCCGCCGTTCCACCTTGCCAACCCAGCTCAGACAAAATGCCTACATCTTCCCCTTAAGCAACTGGGCTGAGTCCCACATGATTGTGCCACCATGTGTTTAGCAGGAGAGAGACAATACGCTTTTCACCAACCACAGTTGACCACTGGTGGAGAGAGTGTCAGAAACGCCTATGTCAGAAAGGCCCCTTTGCTCTCAGCCGTGCCCTCCATTGCTCTAGACGTGGAAGGCACAAAGCACTGCCTCCATCCTTCAATGGGAGACACGCCATAAACTGTCTTGCCTCCAGCCCTTTACGAAGCTGACAAACAACTCGCTTGCCACAGTCCTGTTACAGCAGACCGGGAACTTCTCATACAAAGGCAGCTCCAGTGGCATTTCTTCCCAGCCCTTAACTCGCCGCTTTAGAACTTCCGCTTCTGCCGCCGTTCCACCTTGCCAACCCAGCTCAGACAAGATGCCTACATCTTCCCCTTAAGCAACTGGGCTGAGTCCCACATGATTGTGCCACCATGTGTTTAGCAGGAGAGAGACAATACGCTTTTCACCAACCACAGTTGACCACTGGTGGAGAGAGTGTCAGAAAACGCCTATGTCAGAAAGGCCCCTTTGCTCTCAGCCGTGCCCTCCATTGCTCTAGACGTGGAAGGCACAAAGCACTGCCTCCATCCTTCAATGGGAGACACGCCATAAACTGTCTTGCCTCCAGCCCTTTACGAAGCTGACAAACAACTCGCTTGCCACAGTCCTGTTACAGCAGACCGGGAACTTCTCATACAAAGGCAGCTCCAGTGGCATTTCTTCCCAGCCCTTAACTCGCCGCTTTAGAACTTCGCTTCTGCCGCCGTTCCACCTTGCCAACCCAGCTCAGACAAAATGCCTACATCTTCCCCTTAAGCAACTGGGCTGAGTCCCACATGATTGTGCCACCATGTGTTTAGCAGGAGAGAGACAATACGCTTTTCACCAACCACAGTTGACCACTGGTGGAGAGAGTGTCAGAAAACGCCTATGTCAGAAAGGCCCCTTTGCTCTCAGCCGTGCCCTCCATTGCTCTAGACGTGGAAGGCACAAAGCACTGCCTCCATCCTTCAATGGGAGACACGCCATAAACTGTCTTGCCTCCAGCCCTTTACGAAGCTGACAAACAACTCGCTTGCCACAGTCCTGTTACAGCAGACCGGGAACTTCTCATACAAAGGCAGCTCCAGTGGCATTTCTTCCAGCCCTTAACTCGCCGCTTTAGAACTTCCGCTTCTGCCGCCGTTCCACCTTGCCAACCCAGCTCAGACAAAATGCCTACATCTTCCCCTTAAGCAACTGGGCTGAGTCCCACATGATTGTGCCACCATGTGTTTAGCAGGAGAGAGACAATACGCTTTTCACCAACCACAGTTGACCACTGGTGGAGAGAGTGTCAGAAAACGCCTATGTCAGAAAGGCCCCTTTGCTCTCAGCCGTGCCCTCCATTGCTCTAGACGTGGAAGGCACAAAGCACTGCCTCCATCCTTCAATGGGAGACACGCATAAACTGTCTTGCCTCCAGCCCTTTACGAAGCTGACAAACAACTCGCTTGCCACAGTCCTGTTACAGCAGACCGGGAACTTCTCATACAAAGGCAGCTCCAGTGGCATTTCTTCCCAGCCCTTAACTCGCCGCTTTAGAACTTCCGCTTCTGCCGCCGTTCCACCTTGCCAACCCAGCTCAGACAAAATGCCTACATCTTCCCCTTAAGCAACTGGGCTGAGTCCACATGATTGTGCCACCCATGTGTTTAGCAGGAGAGAGACAATACGCTTTTCACCAACCACAGTTGACCACTGTGGAGAGAGTGTCAGAAAACGCCTATGTCAGAAAGGCCCCTTTGCTCTCAGCCGTGCCCTCCATTGCTCTAGACGTGGAAGGCACAAAGCACTGCCTCCATCCTTCAATGGGAGACACGCCATAAACTGTCTTGCCTCCAGCCCTTTACGAAGCTGACAAACAACTCGCTTGCCACAGTCCTGTTACAGCAGACCGGGAACTTCTCATACAAAGGCAGCTCCAGTGGCATTTCTTCCCAGCCCTTAACTCGCCGCTTTAGAACTTCCGCTTCTGCCGCCGTTCCACCTTGCCAACCCAGCTCAGACAAGATGCCTACATCTTCCCCTTAAGCAACTGGGCTGAGTCCCACATGATTGTGCCACCATGTGTTTAGCAGGAGAGAGACAATACGCTTTTCACCAACCACAGTTGACCACTGGTGGAGAGAGTGTCAGAAAACGCCTATGTCAGAAAGGCCCCTTTGCTCTCAGCCGTGCCCTCCATTGCTCTAGACGTGGAAGGCACAAAGCACTGCCTCCATCCTTCAATGGGAGACACGCCATAAACTGTCTTGCCTCCAGCCCTTTACGAAGCTGACAAACAACTCGCTTGCCACAGTCCTGTTACAGCAGACCGGGAACTTCTCATACAAAGGCAGCTCCAGTGGCATTTCTTCCCAGCCCTTAACTCGCCGCTTTAGAACTTCCGCTTCTGCCGCCGTTCCACCTTGCCACCCAGCTCAGACAAAATGCCTACATCTTCCCTTAAGCAACTGGGCTGAGTCCCACATGATTGTGCCACCATGTGTTTTAGCAGGAGAGAGACAATACGCTTTCACCAACCACAGTTGACCACTGGTGGAGAGAGTGTCAGAAAACGCCTATGTCAGAAAGGCCCCTTTGCTCTCAGCCGTGCCCTCCATTGCTCTAGACGTGGAAGGCACAAAGCACTGCCTCCATCCTTCAATGGGAGACACGCCATAAACTGTCTTGCCTCCAGCCCTTTACGAAGCTGACAAACAACTCGCTTGCCACAGTCCTGTTACAGCAGACCGGGAACTTCTCATACAAAGGCAGCTCCAGTGGCATTTCTTCCCAGCCTTAACTCGCCGCTTTAGAACTTCCGCTTCTGCCGCCGTTCCACCTTGCCAACCCAGCTCAGACAAGATGCCTACATCTTCCCCTTAAGCAACTGGGCTGAGTCCCACATGATTGTGCCACCATGTGTTTAGCAGGAGAGAGACAATACGCTTTTCACCAACCACAGTTGACCACTGGTGGAGAGAGTGTCAGAAACGCCTATGTCAGAAAGGCCCCTTTGCTCTCAGCCGTGCCTCCATTGCTCTAGACGTGGAAGGCACAAAGCACTGCCTCCATCCTTCAATGGGAGACACGCCATAAACTGTCTTGCCTCCAGCCCTTTACGAAGCTGACAAACAACTCGCTTGCACAGTCCTGTTACAGCAGACCGGGGAACTTCTCATACAAAGGCAGCTCCAGTGGCATTTCTCCCAGCCCTTAACTCGCCGCTTTAGAACTTCCGCTTCTGCCGCCGTTCACCTTGCCAACCAGCTCAGACAAAATGCCTACATCTTCCCCTTAAGCAACTGGGCTGAGTCCCACATGATTGTGCCACCATGTGTTTAGCAGGAGAGAGACAATACGCTTTTCACCAACCACAGTTGACCACTGGTGAGAGAGTGTCAGAAAACGCCTATGTCAGAAAGGCCCCTTTGCTCTCAGGCCGTGCCCTCCATTGCTCTAGACGTGGAAGGCACAAAGCACTGCCTCCATCCTTCAATGGGAGGACACGCCATAAACTGTCTTGCCTCCAGCCCTTTCGAAGCTGACAAACAACTCGCTTGCAACAGTCCTGTTACAGCAGACCGGGAAACTTCTCATACAAAGGCAGCTCCAGTGGCATTTCTTCCCAGCCCTTAACTCGCCGCTTTAGAACTTCCGCTTCTGCCGCCGTTCCACCTTGCCAACCCAGCTCAGACAAGATGCCTACATCTTCCCCTTAAGCAACTGGGCTGAGTCCCAAATGATTGTGCCACCATGTGTTTAGCAGGAGAGAGACAATACGCTTTTCACCAACCACAGTTGACCACTGTGGAGAGAGTGTCAGAAAAGACCGCCTATGTCAGAAGGGCCCCTTTGCTCTCAGCCGTGCCCTCCATTGCTCTAGACGTGGAAGGCACAAAGCACTGCCTCCATCCTTCAATGGGAGACACGCCATAAACTGTCTTGCCTCCAGCCCTTTACGAAGTGACAACAA
>NW_027225141.1:0-23732 GCF_041296235.1 Equus asinus
CAGCAGGTGATTCCGGAGTGTACGGCAAGTGGTTCTGGCATAGCTGGCTGGTGATTTTGGGGTGTCCAGCAGGTGGCTCCAGCGAGTCGAGCAAGTTGTTCGGTGTGCTCAGCAGGTGGTTCAGGCAGGTCCGGCAGGTGTTTCTGGTCTGTCCAGTACGTGGTGCCGGCATGTCCGGCACGTGCTTCCAGTATGTTTGAGAGGTGGTTCCTACCTTCCCGGCGGGAGATTCCGGAGCGTCCGCCATGTGATTCTGGCCTACCTGGCAGGGGATTTTGGCGTCTCTGGCTGGTGGTTCCGGCGAGTCGAAGAGGAGGTTCCGGCGTGCTCGGCAGGTGCATCCGGTGTCTCTGGCACGTCATTCTGGCACGTTCGAGAGGTGGTTCCGGCATGCCTGACAGGTGATTCCGGAGTGTCCGACAAGGGGTTCTGGCACGTCTGAGAGGTGGTTCCGGCATACCCTGCAGGTGATTCTGGCTTGTCTGCCGAGTGGTGCTGGCGTAGCCATCAGGTGATTTTGGCGTGTCCAGCAGGTGGCTCCAGCGAGTAGAGCAGGTTGTTCCAGCGTACTCAGCAGGTGGTTCAGGCGGGTCTGGCAGGTGGTTCCGGTCTCTCTAGTAGGTGGTTCCGGCGTGTCCGGCACGTGCTTCTGGCACGTCTGAGAGCTGGTTCCGGCATGCCCGGCGGGTGATTCCATAGAGTCCGCCACGTGGTTCTGGCCTAGCTGACAGGTGATTTTGGCGTCCCCGGCAGGTGGTTACAGCGAGTTGAGCAGGAGGTTCCGGCATGCTCGGCAGTTGCATCCGGTGTCTCTGGCACGTGGTTCTGGCACGTCTGACATTTGGTTGCATCATGTCTGGCAGGTGATTCCGGAGTGTCCGGCAAGAGGTTCTGGTGTAGCCGGCAGGTGATTTTGGCATGTCCGGCAGGTGTTTCTGGCGAGCTGTTCAGGTGGTTCCGGTGTTCTTGGCAGGTGATTCTGGCGTGTCCAGCAGGTGGTTCCGGTCTGTCCGGTAATGGGTTCCGTCATGTGCCGCACGTGGTTCTGGCACGTCTGAGAGGTGGTTCCCGCATGCCCGGCAGGTGCTCCAGGAGAGTCCTACAAGTGGTTCTGGCCTAGCCCGCAGGTGATTTTGGCGTGTCCGGCAGGTGGTTCCGGCATGCTCGGCAGGTGGTTCAGGCATGTCTGGTAGGTGGTTCCGGTCTGTCCGCGAGGTGGTTCCGGCGTGTCAGGCACGTGGTTCCGGCATGTGTGACAGGTGGTTCTGGCATGTCCGGCAGGTGATTCTGGATTGTCCACCAAGTGGCTCTGGTGTAACCAGCAGGTGATTCCGGAGTGTACGGCAAGTGGTTCTGGCATAGCTGGCTGGTGATTTTGGGGTGTCCAGCAGGTGGCTCCAGCGAGTCGAGCAAGTTGTTCCGGTGTGCTCAGCAGGTGGTTCAGGCAGGTCCGGCAGGTGTTTCTGGTCTGTCCAGTACGTGGTGCCGGCATGTCCGGCACGTGCTTCCAGTATGTTTGAGAGGTGGTTCCTACCTTCCCGGCGGGAGATTCCGGAGCGTCCGCCATGTGATTCTGGCCTACCTGGCAGGGGATTTTGGCGTCTCTGGCTGGTGGTTCCGGCGAGTCGAAGAGGAGGTTCCGGCGTGCTCGGCAGGTGCATCCGGTGTCTCTGGCACGTCATTCTGGCACGTTCGAGAGGTGGTTCCGGCATGCCTGACAGGTGATTCCGGAGTGTCCGACAAGGGGTTCTGGCACGTCTGAGAGGTGGTTCCGGCATACCCTGCAGGTGATTCTGGCTTGTCTGCCGAGTGGTGCTGGCGTAGCCATCAGGTGATTTTGGCGTGTCCAGCAGGTGGCTCCAGCGAGTAGAGCAGGTTGTTCCAGCGTACTCAGCAGGTGGTTCAGGCGGGTCTGGCAGGTGGTTCCGGTCTCTCTAGTAGGTGGTTCCGGCGTGTCCGGCACGTGCTTCTGGCACGTCTGAGAGCTGGTTCCGGCATGCCCGGCGGGTGATTCCATAGAGTCCGCCACGTGGTTCTGGCCTAGCTGACAGGTGATTTTGGCGTCCCCGGCAGGTGGTTACAGCGAGTTGAGCAGGAGGTTCCGGCATGCTCGGCAGTTGCATCCGGTGTCTCTGGCACGTGGTTCTGGCACGTCTGACATTTGGTTGCATCATGTCTGGCAGGTGATTCCGGAGTGTCCGGCAAGAGGTTCTGGTGTAGCCGGCAGGTGATTTTGGCATGTCCGGCAGGTGTTTCTGGCGAGCTGTTCAGGTGGTTCCGGTGTTCTTGGCAGGTGATTCTGGCGTGTCCAGCAGGTGGTTCCGGTCTGTCCGGTAATGGGTTCCGTCATGTGCCGCACGTGGTTCTGGCACGTCTGAGAGGTGGTTCCCGCATGCCCGGCAGGTGCTCCAGGAGAGTCCTACAAGTGGTTCTGGCCTAGCCCGCAGGTGATTTTGGCGTGTCCGGCAGGTGGTTCCGGCATGCTCGGCAGGTGGTTCAGGCATGTCTGGTAGGTGGTTCCGGTCTGTCCGCGAGGTGGTTCCGGCGTGTCAGGCACGTGGTTCCGGCATGTGTGACAGGTGGTTCTGGCATGTCCGGCAGGTGATTCTGGATTGTCCACCAAGTGGCTCTGGTGTAACCAGCAGGTGATTCCGGAGCGTACGGCAAGTGGTTCTGGCATAGCTGGCTGGTGATTTTGGGGTGTCCAGCAGGTGGCTCCAGCGAGTCGAGCAAGTTGTTCCGGTGTGCTCAGCAGGTGGTTCAGGCAGGTCCGGCAGGTGTTTCTGGTCTGTCCAGTACGTGGTGCCGGCATGTCCGGCACGTGCTTCCAGTATGTTTGAGAGGTGGTTCCTACCTTCCCGGCGGGAGATTCCGGAGCGTCCGCCATGTGATTCTGGCCTACCTGGCAGGGGATTTTGGCGTCTCTGGCTGGTGGTTCCGGCGTGCTCGGCAGGTGCATCCGGTGTCTCTGGCACGTCATTCTGGCACGTTCGAGAGGTGGTTCCGGCATGCCTGACAGGTGATTCCGGAGTGTCCGACAAGGGGTTCTGGCACGTCTGAGAGGTGGTTCCGGCATACCCTGCAGGTGATTCTGGCTTGTCTGCCGAGTGGTGCTGGCGTAGCCATCAGGTGATTTTGGCGTGTCCAGCAGGTGGCTCCAGCGAGTAGAGCAGGTTGTTCCAGCGTACTCAGCAGGTGGTTCAGGCGGGTCTGGCAGGTGGTTCCGGTCTCTCTAGTAGGTGGTTCCGGCGTGTCCGGCACGTGCTTCTGGCACGTCTGAGAGCTGGTTCCGGCATGCCCGGCGGGTGATTCCATAGAGTCCGCCACGTGGTTCTGGCCTAGCTGACAGGTGATTTTGGCGTCCCCGGCAGGTGGTTACAGCGAGTTGAGCAGGAGGTTCCGGCATGCTCGGCAGTTGCATCCGGTGTCTCTGGCACGTGGTTCTGGCACGTCTGACATTTGGTTGCATCATGTCTGGCAGGTGATTCCGGAGTGTCCGGCAAGAGGTTCTGGTGTAGCCGGCAGGTGATTTTGGCATGTCCGGCAGGTGTTTCTGGCGAGCTGTTCAGGTGGTTCCGGTGTTCTTGGCAGGTGATTCTGGCGTGTCCAGCAGGTGGTTCCGGTCTGTCCGGTAATGGGTTCCGTCATGTGCCGCACGTGGTTCTGGCACGTCTGAGAGGTGGTTCCCGCATGCCCGGCAGGTGCTCCAGGAGAGTCCTACAAGTGGTTCTGGCCTAGCCCGCAGGTGATTTTGGCGTGTCCGGCAGGTGGTTCCGGCATGCTCGGCAGGTGGTTCAGGCATGTCTGGTAGGTGGTTCCGGTCTGTCCGCGAGGTGGTTCCGGCGTGTCAGGCACGTGGTTCCGGCATGTGTGACAGGTGGTTCTGGCATGTCCGGCAGGTGATTCTGGATTGTCCACCAAGTGGCTCTGGTGTAACCAGCAGGTGATTCCGGAGTGTACGGCAAGTGGTTCTGGCATAGCTGGCTGGTGATTTTGGGGTGTCCAGCAGGTGGCTCCAGCGAGTCGAGCAAGTTGTTCCGGTGTGCTCAGCAGGTGGTTCAGGCAGGTCCGGCAGGTGTTTCTGGTCTGTCCAGTACGTGGTGCCGGCATGTCCGGCACGTGCTTCCAGTATGTTTGAGAGGTGGTTCCTACCTTCCCGGCGGGAGATTCCGGAGCGTCCGCCATGTGATTCTGGCCTACCTGGCAGGGGATTTTGGCGTCTCTGGCTGGTGGTTCCGGCGAGTCGAAGAGGAGGTTCCGGCGTGCTCGGCAGGTGCATCCGGTGTCTCTGGCACGTCATTCTGGCACGTTCGAGAGGTGGTTCCGGCATGCCTGACAGGTGATTCCGGAGTGTCCGACAAGGGGTTCTGGCACGTCTGAGAGGTGGTTCCGGCATACCCTGCAGGTGATTCTGGCTTGTCTGCCGAGTGGTGCTGGCGTAGCCATCAGGTGATTTTGGCGTGTCCAGCAGGTGGCTCCAGCGAGTAGAGCAGGTTGTTCCAGCGTACTCAGCAGGTGGTTCAGGCGGGTCTGGCAGGTGGTTCCGGTCTCTCTAGTAGGTGGTTCCGGCGTGTCCGGCACGTGCTTCTGGCACGTCTGAGAGCTGGTTCCGGCATGCCCGGCGGGTGATTCCATAGAGTCCGCCACGTGGTTCTGGCCTAGCTGACAGGTGATTTTGGCGTCCCCGGCAGGTGGTTACAGCGAGTTGAGCAGGAGGTTCCGGCATGCTCGGCAGTTGCATCCGGTGTCTCTGGCACGTGGTTCTGGCACGTCTGACATTTGGTTGCATCATGTCTGGCAGGTGATTCCGGAGTGTCCGGCAAGAGGTTCTGGTGTAGCCGGCAGGTGATTTTGGCATGTCCGGCAGGTGTTTCTGGCGAGCTGTTCAGGTGGTTCCGGTGTTCTTGGCAGGTGATTCTGGCGTGTCCAGCAGGTGGTTCCGGTCTGTCCGGTAATGGGTTCCGTCATGTGCCGCACGTGGTTCTGGCACGTCTGAGAGGTGGTTCCCGCATGCCCGGCAGGTGCTCCAGGAGAGTCCTACAAGTGGTTCTGGCCTAGCCCGCAGGTGATTTTGGCGTGTCCGGCAGGTGGTTCCGGCATGCTCGGCAGGTGGTTCAGGCATGTCTGGTAGGTGGTTCCGGTCTGTCCGCGAGGTGGTTCCGGCGTGTCAGGCACGTGGTTCCGGCATGTGTGACAGGTGGTTCTGGCATGTCCGGCAGGTGATTCTGGATTGTCCACCAAGTGGCTCTGGTGTAACCAGCAGGTGATTCCGGAGCGTACGGCAAGTGGTTCTGGCATAGCTGGCTGGTGATTTTGGGGTGTCCAGCAGGTGGCTCCAGCGAGTCGAGCAAGTTGTTCCGGTGTGCTCAGCAGGTGGTTCAGGCAGGTCCGGCAGGTGTTTCTGGTCTGTCCAGTACGTGGTGCCGGCATGTCCGGCACGTGCTTCCAGTATGTTTGAGAGGTGGTTCCTACCTTCCCGGCGGGAGATTCCGGAGCGTCCGCCATGTGATTCTGGCCTACCTGGCAGGGGATTTTGGCGTCTCTGGCTGGTGGTTCCGGCGAGTCGAAGAGGAGGTTCCGGCGTGCTCGGCAGGTGCATCCGGTGTCTCTGGCACGTCATTCTGGCACGTTCGAGAGGTGGTTCCGGCATGCCTGACAGGTGATTCCGGAGTGTCCGACAAGGGGTTCTGGCACGTCTGAGAGGTGGTTCCGGCATACCCTGCAGGTGATTCTGGCTTGTCTGCCGAGTGGTGCTGGCGTAGCCATCAGGTGATTTTGGCGTGTCCAGCAGGTGGCTCCAGCGAGTAGAGCAGGTTGTTCCAGCGTACTCAGCAGGTGGTTCAGGCGGGTCTGGCAGGTGGTTCCGGTCTCTCTAGTAGGTGGTTCCGGCGTGTCCGGCACGTGCTTCTGGCACGTCTGAGAGCTGGTTCCGGCATGCCCGGCGGGTGATTCCATAGAGTCCGCCACGTGGTTCTGGCCTAGCTGACAGGTGATTTTGGCGTCCCCGGCAGGTGGTTACAGCGAGTTGAGCAGGAGGTTCCGGCATGCTCGGCAGTTGCATCCGGTGTCTCTGGCACGTGGTTCTGGCACGTCTGACATTTGGTTGCATCATGTCTGGCAGGTGATTCCGGAGTGTCCGGCAAGAGGTTCTGGTGTAGCCGGCAGGTGATTTTGGCATGTCCGGCAGGTGTTTCTGGCGAGCTGTTCAGGTGGTTCCGGTGTTCTTGGCAGGTGATTCTGGCGTGTCCAGCAGGTGGTTCCGGTCTGTCCGGTAATGGGTTCCGTCATGTGCCGCACGTGGTTCTGGCACGTCTGAGAGGTGGTTCCCGCATGCCCGGCAGGTGCTCCAGGAGAGTCCTACAAGTGGTTCTGGCCTAGCCCGCAGGTGATTTTGGCGTGTCCGGCAGGTGGTTCCGGCATGCTCGGCAGGTGGTTCAGGCATGTCTGGTAGGTGGTTCCGGTCTGTCCGCGAGGTGGTTCCGGCGTGTCAGGCACGTGGTTCCGGCATGTGTGACAGGTGGTTCTGGCATGTCCGGCAGGTGATTCTGGATTGTCCACCAAGTGGCTCTGGTGTAACCAGCAGGTGATTCCGGAGCGTACGGCAAGTGGTTCTGGCATAGCTGGCTGGTGATTTTGGGGTGTCCAGCAGGTGGCTCCAGCGAGTCGAGCAAGTTGTTCCGGTGTGCTCAGCAGGTGGTTCAGGCAGGTCCGGCAGGTGTTTCTGGTCTGTCCAGTACGTGGTGCCGGCATGTCCGGCACGTGCTTCCAGTATGTTTGAGAGGTGGTTCCTACCTTCCCGGCGGGAGATTCCGGAGCGTCCGCCATGTGATTCTGGCCTACCTGGCAGGGGATTTTGGCGTCTCTGGCTGGTGGTTCCGGCGAGTCGAACAGGAGGTTCCGGCGTGCTCGGCAGGTGCATCCGGTGTCTCTGGCACGTCATTCTGGCACGTTCGAGAGGTGGTTCCGGCATGCCTGACAGGTGATTCCGGAGTGTCCGACAAGGGGTTCTGGCACGTCTGAGAGGTGGTTCCGGCATACCCTGCAGGTGATTCTGGCTTGTCTGCCGAGTGGTGCTGGCGTAGCCATCAGGTGATTTTGGCGTGTCCAGCAGGTGGCTCCAGCGAGTAGAGCAGGTTGTTCCAGCGTACTCAGCAGGTGGTTCAGGCGGGTCTGGCAGGTGGTTCCGGTCTCTCTAGTAGGTGGTTCCGGCGTGTCCGGCACGTGCTTCTGGCACGTCTGAGAGCTGGTTCCGGCATGCCCGGCGGGTGATTCCATAGAGTCCGCCACGTGGTTCTGGCCTAGCTGACAGGTGATTTTGGCGTCCCCGGCAGGTGGTTACAGCGAGTTGAGCAGGAGGTTCCGGCATGCTCGGCAGTTGCATCCGGTGTCTCTGGCACGTGGTTCTGGCACGTCTGACATTTGGTTGCATCATGTCTGGCAGGTGATTCCGGAGTGTCCGGCAAGAGGTTCTGGTGTAGCCGGCAGGTGATTTTGGCATGTCCGGCAGGTGTTTCTGGCGAGCTGTTCAGGTGGTTCCGGTGTTCTTGGCAGGTGATTCTGGCGTGTCCAGCAGGTGGTTCCGGTCTGTCCGGTAATGGGTTCCGTCATGTGCCGCACGTGGTTCTGGCACGTCTGAGAGGTGGTTCCCGCATGCCCGGCAGGTGCTCCAGGAGAGTCCTACAAGTGGTTCTGGCCTAGCCCGCAGGTGATTTTGGCGTGTCCGGCAGGTGGTTCCGGCATGCTCGGCAGGTGGTTCAGGCATGTCTGGTAGGTGGTTCCGGTCTGTCCGCGAGGTGGTTCCGGCGTGTCAGGCACGTGGTTCCGGCATGTGTGACAGGTGGTTCTGGCATGTCCGGCAGGTGATTCTGGATTGTCCACCAAGTGGCTCTGGTGTAACCAGCAGGTGATTCCGGAGCGTACGGCAAGTGGTTCTGGCATAGCTGGCTGGTGATTTTGGGGTGTCCAGCAGGTGGCTCCAGCGAGTCGAGCAAGTTGTTCCGGTGTGCTCAGCAGGTGGTTCAGGCAGGTCCGGCAGGTGTTTCTGGTCTGTCCAGTACGTGGTGCCGGCATGTCCGGCACGTGCTTCCAGTATGTTTGAGAGGTGGTTCCTACCTTCCCGGCGGGAGATTCCGGAGCGTCCGCCATGTGATTCTGGCCTACCTGGCAGGGGATTTTGGCGTCTCTGGCTGGTGGTTCCGGCGAGTCGAACAGGAGGTTCCGGCGTGCTCGGCAGGTGCATCCGGTGTCTCTGGCACGTCATTCTGGCACGTTCGAGAGGTGGTTCCGGCATGCCTGACAGGTGATTCCGGAGTGTCCGACAAGGGGTTCTGGCACGTCTGAGAGGTGGTTCCGGCATACCCTGCAGGTGATTCTGGCTTGTCTGCCGAGTGGTGCTGGCGTAGCCATCAGGTGATTTTGGCGTGTCCAGCAGGTGGCTCCAGCGAGTAGAGCAGGTTGTTCCAGCGTACTCAGCAGGTGGTTCAGGCGGGTCTGGCAGGTGGTTCCGGTCTCTCTAGTAGGTGGTTCCGGCGTGTCCGGCACGTGCTTCTGGCACGTCTGAGAGCTGGTTCCGGCATGCCCGGCGGGTGATTCCATAGAGTCCGCCACGTGGTTCTGGCCTAGCTGACAGGTGATTTTGGCGTCCCCGGCAGGTGGTTACAGCGAGTTGAGCAGGAGGTTCCGGCATGCTCGGCAGTTGCATCCGGTGTCTCTGGCACGTGGTTCTGGCACGTCTGACATTTGGTTGCATCATGTCTGCAGGTGATTCCGGAGTGTCCGGCAAGAGGTTCTGGTGTAGCCGGCAGGTGATTTTGCATGTCCGGCAGGTGTTTCTGGCGAGCTGTTCAGGTGGTTCCGGTGTTCTTGGCAGGTGATTCTGGCGTGTCCAGCAGGTGGTTCCGGTCTGTCCGGTAATGGGTTCCGTCATGTGCCGCACGTGGTTCTGGCACGTCTGAGAGGTGGTTCCCGCATGCCCGGCAGGTGCTCCAGGAGAGTCCTACAAGTGGTTCTGGCCTAGCCCGCAGGTGATTTTGGCGTGTCCGGCAGGTGGTTCCGGCATGCTCGGCAGGTGGTTCAGGCATGTCTGGTAGGTGGTTCCGTCTGTCCGCGAGGTGGTTCCGGCGTGTCAGGCACGTGGTTCCGGCATGTGTGACAGGTGGTTCTGGCATGTCCGGCAGGTGATTCTGGATTGTCCACCAAGTGGCTCTGGTGTAACCAGCAGGTGATTCCGGAGCGTACGGCAAGTGGTTCTGGCATAGCTGGCTGGTGATTTTGGGGTGTCCAGCAGGTGGCTCCAGCGAGTCGAGCAAGTTGTTCCGGTGTGCTCAGCAGGTGGTTCAGGCAGGTCCGGCAGGTGTTTCTGGTCTGTCCAGTACGTGGTGCCGGCATGTCCGGCACGTGCTTCCAGTATGTTTGAGAGGTGGTTCCTACCTTCCCGGCGGGAGATTCCGGAGCGTCCGCCATGTGATTCTGGCCTACCTGGCAGGGGATTTTGGCGTCTCTGGCTGGTGGTTCCGGCGAGTCGAACAGGAGGTTCCGGCGTGCTCGGCAGGTGCATCCGGTGTCTCTGGCACGTCATTCTGGCACGTTCGAGAGGTGGTTCCGGCATGCCTGACAGGTGATTCCGGAGTGTCCGACAAGGGGTTCTGGCACGTCTGAGAGGTGGTTCCGGCATACCCTGCAGGTGATTCTGGCTTGTCTGCCGAGTGGTGCTGGCGTAGCCATCAGGTGATTTTGGCGTGTCCAGCAGGTGGCTCCAGCGAGTAGAGCAGGTTGTTCCAGCGTACTCAGCAGGTGGTTCAGGCGGGTCTGGCAGGTGGTTCCGGTCTCTCTAGTAGGTGGTTCCGGCGTGTCCGGCACGTGCTTCTGGCACGTCTGAGAGCTGGTTCCGGCATGCCCGGCGGGTGATTCCATAGAGTCCGCCACGTGGTTCTGGCCTAGCTGACAGGTGATTTTGGCGTCCCCGGCAGGTGGTTACAGCGAGTTGAGCAGGAGGTTCCGGCATGCTCGGCAGTTGCATCCGGTGTCTCTGGCACGTGGTTCTGGCACGTCTGACATTTGGTTGCATCATGTCTGGCAGGTGATTCCGGAGTGTCCGGCAAGAGGTTCTGGTGTAGCCGGCAGGTGATTTTGGCATGTCCGGCAGGTGTTTCTGGCGAGCTGTTCAGGTGGTTCCGGTGTTCTTGGCAGGTGATTCTGGCGTGTCCAGCAGGTGGTTCCGGTCTGTCCGGTAATGGGTTCCGTCATGTGCCGCACGTGGTTCTGGCACGTCTGAGAGGTGGTTCCCGCATGCCCGGCAGGTGCTCCAGGAGAGTCCTACAAGTGGTTCTGGCCTAGCCCGCAGGTGATTTTGGCGTGTCCGGCAGGTGGTTCCGGCATGCTCGGCAGGTGGTTCAGGCATGTCTGGTAGGTGGTTCCGGTCTGTCCGCGAGGTGGTTCCGGCGTGTCAGGCACGTGGTTCCGGCATGTGTGACAGGTGGTTCTGGCATGTCCGGCAGGTGATTCTGGATTGTCCACCAAGTGCTCTGGTGTAACCAGCAGGTGATTCCGGAGCGTACGGCAAGTGGTTCTGGCATAGCTGGCTGGTGATTTTGGGGTGTCCAGCAGGTGGCTCCAGCGAGTCGAGCAAGTTGTTCCGGTGTGCTCAGCAGGTGGTTCAGGCAGGTCCGGCAGGTGTTTCTGGTCTGTCCAGTACGTGGTGCCGGCATGTCGGCACGTGCTTCCAGTATGTTTGAGAGGTGGTTCCTACCTTCCCGGCGGGAGATTCCGGAGCGTCCGCCATGTGATTCTGGCCTACCTGGCAGGGGATTTTGGCGTCTCTGGCTGGTGGTTCCGGCGAGTCGAAGAGGAGGTTCCGGCGTGCTCGGCAGGTGCATCCGGTGTCTCTGGCACGTCATTCTGGCACGCTCGAGAGGTGGTTCCGGCATGCCTGACAGGTGATTCCGGAGTGTCCGACAAGGGGTTCTGGCACGTCTGAGAGGTGGTTCCGGCATACCCTGCAGGTGATTCTGGCTTGTCTGCCGAGTGGTGCTGGCGTAGCCATCAGGTGATTTTGGCGTGTCCAGCAGGTGGCTCCAGCGAGTAGAGCAGGTTGTTCCAGCGTACTCAGCAGGTGGTTCAGGCGGGTCATGCAGGTGGTTCCGGTCTCTCTAGTAGGTGGTTCCGGCGTGTCCGGCACGTGCTTCTGGCACGTCTGAGAGCTGGTTCCGGCATGCCCGGCGGGTGATTCCATAGAGTCCGCCACGTGGTTCTGGCCTAGCTGACAGGTGATTTTGGCGTCCCCGGCAGGTGGTTACAGCGAGTTGAGCAGGAGGTTCCGGCATGCTCGGCAGTTGCATCCGGTGTCTCTGGCACGTGTTCTGGCACGTCTGACATTTGGTTGCATCATGTCTGGCAGGTGATTCCGGAGTGTCCGGCAAGAGGTTCTGGTGTAGCCGGCAGGTGATTTTGGCATGTCCGGCAGGTGTTTCTGGCGAGCTGTTCAGGTGGTTCCGGTGTTCTTGGCAGGTGATTCTGGCGTGTCCAGCAGGTGGTTCCGGTCTGTCCGGTAATGGTTCCGTCATGTGCCGCACGTGGTTCTGGCACGTCTGAGAGGTGGTTCCCGCATGCCCGGCAGGTGCTCCAGGAGAGTCCTACAAGTGGTTCTGGCCTAGCCCGCAGGTGATTTTGGCGTGTCCGGCAGGTGGTTCCGGCATGCTCGGCAGGTGGTTCAGGCATGTCTGGTAGGTGGTTCCGGTCTGTCCGCGAGGTGGTTCCGGCGTGTCAGGCACGTGGTTCCGGCATGTGTGACAGGTGGTTCTGGCATGTCCGGCAGGTGATTCTGGATTGTCCACCAAGTGGCTCTGGTGTAACCAGCAGGTGATTCCGGAGCGTACGGCAAGTGGTTCTGGCATAGCTGGCTGGTGATTTTGGGGTGTCCAGCAGGTGGCTCCAGCGAGTCGAGCAAGTTGTTCCGGTGTGCTCAGCAGGTGGTCAGGCAGGTCCGGCAGGTGTTCTGGTCTGTCCAGTACGTGGTGCCGGCATGTCCGGCACGTGCTTCCAGTATGTTTGAGAGGTGGTTCCTACCTTCCCGGCGGGAGATTCCGGAGCGTCCGCCATGTGATTCTGGCCTACTGGCAGGGGATTTTGGCGTCTCTGGCTGGTGGTTCCGGCGAGTCGAACAGGAGGTTCCGGCGTGCTCGGCAGGTGCATCCGGTGTCTCTGGCACGTCATTCTGGCACGCTCGAGAGGTGGTTCCGGCATGCCTGACAGGTGATTCCGGAGTGTCCGACAAGGGGTTCTGGCACGTCTGAGAGGTGGTTCCGGCATACCCTGCAGGTGATTCTGGCTTGTCTGCCGAGTGGTGCTGGCGTAGCCATCAGGTGATTTTGCGTGTCCAGCAGGTGGCTCCAGCGAGTAGAGCAGGTTGTTCAGCGTACTCAGCAGGTGGTTCAGGCGGGTCTGGCAGGTGGTTCCGGTCTCTCTAGTAGGTGGTTCCGGCGTGTCCGGCACGTGCTTCTGGCACGTCTGAGAGCTGGTTCCGGCATGCCCGGCGGGTGATTCCATAGAGTCCGCCACGTGGTTCTGGCCTAGCTGACAGGTGATTTTGGCGTCCCCGGCAGGTGGTTACAGCGAGTTGAGCAGGAGGTTCCGGCATGCTCGGCAGTTGCATCCGGTGTCTCTGGCACGTGGTTCTGGCACGTCTGACATTTGGTTGCATCATGTCTGGCAGGTGATTCCGGAGTGTCCGGCAAGAGGTTCTGGTGTAGCCGGCAGGTGATTTTGGCATGTCCGGCAGGTGTTTCTGGCGAGCTGTTCAGGTGGTTCCGGTGTTCTTGGCAGGTGATTCTGGCGTGTCCAGCAGGTGGTTCCGGTCTGTCCGGTAATGGGTTCCGTCATGTGCCGCACGTGGTTCTGGCACGTCTGAGAGGTGGTTCCCGCATGCCCGGCAGGTGCTCCAGGAGAGTCCTACAAGTGGTTCTGGCCTAGCCCGCAGGTGATTTTGGCGTGTCCGGCAGGTGGTTCCGGCATGCTCGGCAGGTGGTTCAGGCATGTCTGGTAGGTGGTTCCGGTCTGTCCGCGAGGTGGTTCCGGCGTGTCAGGCACGTGGTTCCGGCATGTGTGACAGGTGGTTCTGGCATGTCCGGCAGGTGATTCTGGATTGTCCACCAAGTGGCTCTGGTGTAACCAGCAGGTGATTCCGGAGCGTACGGCAAGTGGTTCTGGCATAGCTGGCTGGTGATTTTGGGGTGTCCAGCAGGTGGCTCCAGCGAGTCGAGCAAGTTGTTCCGGTGTGCTCAGCAGGTGGTTCAGGCAGGTCCGGCAGGTGTTTCTGGTCTGTCCAGTACGTGGTGCCGGCATGTCCGGCACGTGCTTCCAGTATGTTTGAGAGGTGGTTCCTACCTTCCCGGCGGGAGATTCCGGAGCGTCCGCCATGTGATTCTGGCCTACCTGGCAGGGGATTTTGGCGTCTCTGGCTGGTGGTTCCGGCGAGTCGAACAGGAGGTTCCGGCGTGCTCGGCAGGTGCATCCGGTGTCTCTGGCACGTCATTCTGGCACGCTCGAGAGGTGGTTCCGGCATGCCTGACAGGTGATTCCGGAGTGTCCGACAAGGGTTCTGGCACGTCTGAGAGGTGGTTCCGGCATACCCTGCAGGTGATTCTGGCTTGTCTGCCGAGTGGTGCTGGCGTAGCCATCAGGTGATTTTGGCGTGTCCAGCAGGTGGCTCCAGCGAGTAGAGCAGGTTGTTCCAGCGTACTCAGCAGGTGGTTCAGGCGGGTCTGGCAGGTGGTTCCGGTCTCTCTAGTAGGTGGTTCCGGCGTGTCCGGCACGTGCTTCTGGCACGTCTGAGAGCTGGTTCCGGCATGCCCGCGGGTGATTCCATAGAGTCCGCCACGTGGTTCTGGCCTAGCTGACAGGTGATTTTGGCGTCCCGGCAGGTGGTTACAGCGAGTTGAGCAGGAGGTTCCGGCATGCTCGGCAGTTGCATCCGGTGTCTCTGGCACGTGGTTCTGGCACGTCTGACATTTGGTTGCATCATGTCTGGCAGGTGATTCGAGTGTCCGGCAAGAGGTTCTGGTGTAGCCGGCAGGTGATTTTGGCATGTCCGGCAGGTGTTTCTGGCGAGCTGTTCAGGTGGTTCCGGTGTTCTTGGCAGGTGATTCTGGCGTGTCCAGCAGGTGGTTCCGGTCTGTCCGGTAATGGGTTCCGTCATGTGCCGCACGTGGTTCTGGCACGTCTGAGAGGTGGTTCCCGCATGCCCGGCAGGTGCTCCAGGAGAGTCCTACAAGTGGTTCTGGCCTAGCCCGCAGGTGATTTTGGCGTGTCCGGCAGGTGGTTCCGGCATGCTCGGCAGGTGGTTCAGGCATGTCTGGTAGGTGGTTCCGGTCTGTCCGCGAGGTGGTTCCGGCGTGTCAGGCACGTGGTTCCGGCATGTGTGACAGGTGGTTCTGGCATGTCCGGCAGGTGATTCTGGATTGTCCACCAAGTGGCTCTGGTGTAACCAGCAGGTGATTCCGGAGCGTACGGCAAGTGGTTCTGGCATAGCTGGCTGGTGATTTTGGGGTGTCCAGCAGGTGGCTCCAGCGAGTCGAGCAAGTTGTTCCGGTGTGCTCAGCAGGTGGTTCAGGCAGGTCCGGCAGGTGTTTCTGGTCTGTCCAGTACGTGGTGCCGGCATGTCCGGCACGTGCTTCCAGTATGTTTGAGAGGTGGTTCCTACCTTCCCGGCGGGAGATTCCGGAGCGTCCGCCATGTGATTCTGGCCTACCTGGCAGGGGATTTTGGCGTCTCTGGCTGGTGGTTCCGGCGAGTCGAACAGGAGGTTCCGGCGTGCTCGGCAGGTGCATCCGGTGTCTCTGGCACGTCATTCTGGCACGTTCGAGAGGTGGTTCCGGCATGCCTGACAGGTGATTCCGGAGTGTCCGACAAGGGGTTCTGGCACGTCTGAGAGGTGGTTCCGGCATACCCTGCAGGTGATTCTGGCTTGTCTGCCGAGTGGTGCTGGCGTAGCCATCAGGTGATTTTGGCGTGTCCAGCAGGTGGCTCCAGCGAGTAGAGCAGGTTGTTCCAGCGTACTCAGCAGGTGGTTCAGGCGGGTCTGGCAGGTGGTTCCGGTCTCTCTAGTAGGTGGTTCCGGCGTGTCCGGCACGTGCTTCTGGCACGTCTGAGAGCTGGTTCCGGCATGCCCGGCGGGTGATTCCATAGAGTCCGCCACGTGGTTCTGGCCTAGCTGACAGGTGATTTTGGCGTCCCCGGCAGGTGGTTACAGCGAGTTGAGCAGGAGGTTCCGGCATGCTCGGCAGTTGCATCCGGTGTCTCTGGCACGTGGTTCTGGCACGTCTGACATTTGGTTGCATCATGTCTGGCAGGTGATTCCGGAGTGTCCGGCAAGAGGTTCTGGTGTAGCCGGCAGGTGATTTTGGCATGTCCGGCAGGTGTTTCTGGCGAGCTGTTCAGGTGGTTCCGGTGTTCTTGGCAGGTGATTCTGGCGTGTCCAGCAGGTGGTTCCGGTCTGTCCGGTAATGGGTTCCGTCATGTGCCGCACGTGGTTCTGGCACGTCTGAGAGGTGGTTCCCGCATGCCCGGCAGGTGCTCCAGGAGAGTCCTACAAGTGGTTCTGGCCTAGCCCGCAGGTGATTTTGGCGTGTCCGGCAGGTGGTTCCGGCATGCTCGGCAGGTGGTTCAGGCATGTCTGGTAGGTGGTTCCGGTCTGTCCGCGAGGTGGTTCCGGCGTGTCAGGCACGTGGTTCCGGCATGTGTGACAGGTGGTTCTGGCATGTCCGGCAGGTGATTCTGGATTGTCCACCAAGTGGCTCTGGTGTAACCAGCAGGTGATTCCGGAGCGTACGGCAAGTGGTTCTGGCATAGCTGGCTGGTGATTTTGGGGTGTCCAGCAGGTGGCTCCAGCGAGTCGAGCAAGTTGTTCCGGTGTGCTCAGCAGGTGGTTCAGGCAGGTCCGGCAGGTGTTTCTGGTCTGTCCAGTACGTGGTGCCGGCATGTCCGGCACGTGCTTCCAGTATGTTTGAGAGGTGGTTCCTACCTTCCCGGCGGGAGATTCCGGAGCGTCCGCCATGTGATTCTGGCCTACCTGGCAGGGATTTTGGCGTCTCTGGCTGGTGGTTCCGGCGAGTCGAACAGGAGGTTCCGGCGTGCTCGGCAGGTGCATCCGGTGTCTCTGGCACGTCATTCTGGCACGTTCGAGAGGTGGTTCCGGCATGCCTGACAGGTGATTCCGGAGTGTCCGACAAGGGGTTCTGGCACGTCTGAGAGGTGGTTCCGGCATACCCTGCAGGTGATTCTGGCTTGTCTGCCGAGTGGTGCTGGCGTAGCCATCAGGTGATTTTGGCGTGTCCAGCAGGTGGCTCCAGCGAGTAGAGCAGGTTGTTCCAGCGTACTCAGCAGGTGGTTCAGGCGGGTCTGGCAGGTGGTTCCGGTCTCTCTAGTAGGTGGTTCCGGCGTGTCCGGCACGTGCTTCTGGCACGTCTGAGAGCTGGTTCCGGCATGCCCGGCGGGTGATTCCATAGAGTCCGCCACGTGGTTCTGGCCTAGCTGACAGGTGATTTTGGCGTCCCCGGCAGGTGGTTACAGCGAGTTGAGCAGGAGGTTCCGGCATGCTCGGCAGTTGCATCCGGTGTCTCTGGCACGTGGTTCTGGCACGTCTGACATTTGGTTGCATCATGTCTGGCAGGTGATTCCGGAGTGTCCGGCAAGAGGTTCTGGTGTAGCCGGCAGGTGATTTTGGCATGTCCGGCAGGTGTTTCTGGCGAGCTGTTCAGGTGGTTCCGGTGTTCTTGGCAGGTGATTCTGGCGTGTCCAGCAGGTGGTTCCGGTCTGTCCGGTAATGGGTTCCGTCATGTGCCGCACGTGGTTCTGGCACGTCTGAGAGGTGGTTCCCGCATGCCCGGCAGGTGCTCCAGGAGAGTCCTACAAGTGGTTCTGGCCTAGCCCGCAGGTGATTTTGGCGTGTCCGGCAGGTGGTTCCGGCATGCTCGGCAGGTGGTTCAGGCATGTCTGGTAGGTGGTTCCGGTCTGTCCGCGAGGTGGTTCCGGCGTGTCAGGCACGTGGTTCCGGCATGTGTGACAGGTGGTTCTGGCATGTCCGGCAGGTGATTCTGGATTGTCCACCAAGTGGCTCTGGTGTAACCAGCAGGTGATTCCGGAGCGTACGGCAAGTGGTTCTGGCATAGCTGGCTGGTGATTTTGGGGTGTCCAGCAGGTGGCTCCAGCGAGTCGAGCAAGTTGTTCCGGTGTGCTCAGCAGGTGGTTCAGGCAGGTCCGGCAGGTGTTTCTGGTCTGTCCAGTACGTGGTGCCGGCATGTCCGGCACGTGCTTCCAGTATGTTTGAGAGGTGGTTCCTACCTTCCCGGCGGGAGATTCCGGAGCGTCCGCCATGTGATTCTGGCCTACCTGGCAGGGGATTTTGGCGTCTCTGGCTGGTGGTTCCGGCGAGTCGAACAGGAGGTTCCGGCGTGCTCGGCAGGTGCATCCGGTGTCTCTGGCACGTCATTCTGGCACGTTCGAGAGGTGGTTCCGGCATGCCTGACAGGTGATTCCGGAGTGTCCGACAAGGGGTTCTGGCACGTCTGAGAGGTGGTTCCGGCATACCCTGCAGGTGATTCTGGCTTGTCTGCCGAGTGGTGCTGGCGTAGCCATCAGGTGATTTTGGCGTGTCCAGCAGGTGGCTCCAGCGAGTAGAGCAGGTTGTTCCAGCGTACTCAGCAGGTGGTTCAGGCGGGTCTGGCAGGTGGTTCCGGTCTCTCTAGTAGGTGGTTCCGGCGTGTCCGGCACGTGCTTCTGGCACGTCTGAGAGCTGGTTCCGGCATGCCCGGCGGGTGATTCCATAGAGTCCGCCACGTGGTTCTGGCCTAGCTGACAGGTGATTTTGGCGTCCCCGGCAGGTGGTTACAGCGAGTTGAGCAGGAGGTTCCGGCATGCTCGGCAGTTGCATCCGGTGTCTCTGGCACGTGGTTCTGGCACGTCTGACATTTGGTTGCATCATGTCTGGCAGGTGATTCCGGAGTGTCCGGCAAGAGGTTCTGGTGTAGCCGGCAGGTGATTTTGGCATGTCCGGCAGGTGTTTCTGGCGAGCTGTTCAGGTGGTTCCGGTGTTCTTGGCAGGTGATTCTGGCGTGTCCAGCAGGTGGTTCCGGTCTGTCCGGTAATGGGTTCCGTCATGTGCCGCACGTGGTTCTGGCACGTCTGAGAGGTGGTTCCCGCATGCCCGGCAGGTGCTCCAGGAGAGTCCTACAAGTGGTTCTGGCCTAGCCCGCAGGTGATTTTGGCGTGTCCGGCAGGTGGTTCCGGCATGCTCGGCAGGTGGTTCAGGCATGTCTGGTAGGTGGTTCCGGTCTGTCCGCGAGGTGGTTCCGGCGTGTCAGGCACGTGGTTCCGGCATGTGTGACAGGTGGTTCTGGCATGTCCGGCAGGTGATTCTGGATTGTCCACCAAGTGGCTCTGGTGTAACCAGCAGGTGATTCCGGAGCGTACGGCAAGTGGTTCTGGCATAGCTGGCTGGTGATTTTGGGGTGTCCAGCAGGTGGCTCCAGCGAGTCGAGCAAGTTGTTCCGGTGTGCTCAGCAGGTGGTTCAGGCAGGTCCGGCAGGTGTTTCTGGTCTGTCCAGTACGTGGTGCCGGCATGTCCGGCACGTGCTTCCAGTATGTTTGAGAGGTGGTTCCTACCTTCCCGGCGGGAGATTCCGGAGCGTCCGCCATGTGATTCTGGCCTACCTGGCAGGGGATTTTGGCGTCTCTGGCTGGTGGTTCCGGCGAGTCGAAGAGGAGGTTCCGGCGTGCTCGGCAGGTGCATCCGGTGTCTCTGGCACGTCATTCTGGCACGTTCGAGAGGTGGTTCCGGCATGCCTGACAGGTGATTCCGGAGTGTCCGACAAGGGGTTCTGGCACGTCTGAGAGGTGGTTCCGGCATACCCTGCAGGTGATTCTGGCTTGTCTGCCGAGTGGTGCTGGCGTAGCCATCAGGTGATTTTGGCGTGTCCAGCAGGTGGCTCCAGCGAGTAGAGCAGGTTGTTCCAGCGTACTCAGCAGGTGGTTCAGGCGGGTCTGGCAGGTGGTTCCGGTCTCTCTAGTAGGTGGTTCCGGCGTGTCCGGCACGTGCTTCTGGCACGTCTGAGAGCTGGTTCCGGCATGCCCGGCGGGTGATTCCATAGAGTCCGCCACGTGGTTCTGGCCTAGCTGACAGGTGATTTTGGCGTCCCCGGCAGGTGGTTACAGCGAGTTGAGCAGGAGGTTCCGGCATGCTCGGCAGTTGCATCCGGTGTCTCTGGCACGTGGTTCTGGCACGTCTGACATTTGGTTGCATCATGTCTGGCAGGTGATTCCGGAGTGTCCGGCAAGAGGTTCTGGTGTAGCCGGCAGGTGATTTTGGCATGTCCGGCAGGTGTTTCTGGCGAGCTGTTCAGGTGGTTCCGGTGTTCTTGGCAGGTGATTCTGGCGTGTCCAGCAGGTGGTTCCGGTCTGTCCGGTAATGGGTTCCGTCATGTGCCGCACGTGGTTCTGGCACGTCTGAGAGGTGGTTCCCGCATGCCCGGCAGGTGCTCCAGGAGAGTCCTACAAGTGGTTCTGGCCTAGCCCGCAGGTGATTTTGGCGTGTCCGGCAGGTGGTTCCGGCATGCTCGGCAGGTGGTTCAGGCATGTCTGGTAGGTGGTTCCGGTCTGTCCGCGAGGTGGTTCCGGCGTGTCAGGCACGTGGTTCCGGCATGTGTGACAGGTGGTTCTGGCATGTCCGGCAGGTGATTCTGGATTGTCCACCAAGTGGCTCTGGTGTAACCAGCAGGTGATTCCGGAGCGTACGGCAAGTGGTTCTGGCATAGCTGGCTGGTGATTTTGGGGTGTCCAGCAGGTGGCTCCAGCGAGTCGAGCAAGTTGTTCCGGTGTGCTCAGCAGGTGGTTCAGGCAGGTCCGGCAGGTGTTTCTGGTCTGTCCAGTACGTGGTGCCGGCATGTCCGGCACGTGCTTCCAGTATGTTTGAGAGGTGGTTCCTACCTTTCCCGGCGGGAGATTCCGGAGCGTCCGCCATGTGATTCTGGCCTACCTGGCAGGGGATTTTGGCGTCTCTGGCTGGTGGTTCCGGCGAGTCGAAGAGGAGGTTCCGGCGTGCTCGGCAGGTGCATCCGGTGTCTCTGGCACGTCATTCTGGCACGTTCGAGAGGTGGTTCCGGCATGCCTGACAGGTGATTCCGGAGTGTCCGACAAGGGGTTCTGGCACGTCTGAGAGGTGGTTCCGGCATACCCTGCAGGTGATTCTGGCTTGTCTGCCGAGTGGTGCTGGCGTAGCCATCAGGTGATTTTGGCGTGTCCAGCAGGTGGCTCCAGCGAGTAGAGCAGGTTGTTCCAGCGTACTCAGCAGGTGGTTCAGGCGGGTCTGGCAGGTGGTTCCGGTCTCTCTAGTAGGTGGTTCCGGCGTGTCCGGCACGTGCTTCTGGCACGTCTGAGAGCTGGTTCCGGCATGCCCGGCGGGTGATTCCATAGAGTCCGCCACGTGGTTCTGGCCTAGCTGACAGGTGATTTTGGCGTCCCCGGCAGGTGGTTACAGCGAGTTGAGCAGGAGGTTCCGGCATGCTCGGCAGTTGCATCCGGTGTCTCTGGCACGTGGTTCTGGCACGTCTGACATTTGGTTGCATCATGTCTGGCAGGTGATTCCGGAGTGTCCGGCAAGAGGTTCTGGTGTAGCCGGCAGGTGATTTTGGCATGTCCGGCAGGTGTTTCTGGCGAGCTGTTCAGGGTGGTTCCGGTGTTCTTGGCAGGTGATTCTGGCGTGTCCAGCAGGTGGTTCCGGTCTGTCCGGTAATGGGTTCCGTCATGTGCCGCACGTGGTTCTGGCACGTCTGAGAGGTGGTTCCCGCATGCCCGGCAGGTGCTCCAGGAGAGTCCTACAAGTGGTTCTGGCCTAGCCCGCAGGTGATTTTGGCGTGTCCGGCAGGTGGTTCCGGCATGCTCGGCAGGTGGTTCAGGCATGTCTGGTAGGTGGTTCCGGTCTGTCCGCGAGGTGGTTCCGGCGTGTCAGGCACGTGGTTCCGGCATGTGTGACAGGTGGTTCTGGCATGTCCGGCAGGTGATTCTGGATTGTCCACCAAGTGGCTCTGGTGTAACCAGCAGGTGATTCCGGAGCGTACGGCAAGTGGTTCTGGCATAGCTGGCTGGTGATTTTGGGGTGTCCAGCAGGTGGCTCCAGCGAGTCGAGCAAGTTGTTCCGGTGTGCTCAGCAGGTGGTTCAGGCAGGTCCGGCAGGTGTTTCTGGTCTGTCCAGTACGTGGTGCCGGCATGTCCGGCACGTGCTTCCAGTATGTTTGAGATGTGGTTCCTACCTTCCCGGCGGGAGATTCCGGAGCGTCCGCCATGTGATTCTGGCCTACCTGGCAGGGGATTTTGGCGTCTCTGGCTGGTGGTTCCGGCGAGTCGAACAGGAGGTTCCGGCGTGCTCGGCAGGTGCATCCGGTGTCTCTGGCACGTCATTCTGGCACGTTCGAGAGGTGGTTCCGGCATGCCTGACAGGTGATTCCGGAGTGTCCGACAAGGGGTTCTGGCACGTCTGAGAGGTGGTTCCGGCATACCCTGCAGGTGATTCTGGCTTGTCTGCCGAGTGGTGCTGGCGTAGCCATCAGGTGATTTTGGCGTGTCCAGCAGGTGGCTCCAGCGAGTAGAGCAGGTTGTTCCAGCGTACTCAGCAGGTGGTTCAGGCGGGTCTGGCAGGTGGTTCCGGTCTCTCTAGTAGGTGGTTCCGGCGTGTCCGGCACGTGCTTCTGGCACGTCTGAGAGCTGGTTCCGGCATGCCCGGCGGGTGATTCCATAGAGTCCGCCACGTGGTTCTGGCCTAGCTGACAGGTGATTTTGGCGTCCCCGGCAGGTGGTTACAGCGAGTTGAGCAGGAGGTTCCGGCATGCTCGGCAGTTGCATCCGGTGTCTCTGGCACGTGGTTCTGGCACGTCTGACATTTGGTTGCATCATGTCTGGCAGGTGATTCCGGAGTGTCCGGCAAGAGGTTCTGGTGTAGCCGGCAGGTGATTTTGGCATGTCCGGCAGGTGTTTCTGGCGAGCTGTTCAGGTGGTTCCGGTGTTCTTGGCAGGTGATTCTGGCGTGTCCAGCAGGTGGTTCCGGTCTGTCCGGTAATGGGTTCCGTCATGTGCCGCACGTGGTTCTGGCACGTCTGAGAGGTGGTTCCCGCATGCCCGGCAGGTGCTCCAGGAGAGTCCTACAAGTGGTTCTGGCCTAGCCCGCAGGTGATTTTGGCGTGTCCGGCAGGTGGTTCCGGCATGCTCGGCAGGTGGTTCAGGCATGTCTGGTAGGTGGTTCCGGTCTGTCCGCGAGGTGGTTCCGGCGTGTCAGGCACGTGGTTCCGGCATGTGTGACAGGTGGTTCTGGCATGTCCGGCAGGTGATTCTGGATTGTCCACCAAGTGGCTCTGGTGTAACCAGCAGGTGATTCCGGAGCGTACGGCAAGTGGTTCTGGCATAGCTGGCTGGTGATTTTGGGGTGTCCAGCAGGTGGCTCCAGCGAGTCGAGCAAGTTGTTCCGGTGTGCTCAGCAGGTGGTTCAGGCAGGTCCGGCAGGTGTTTCTGGTCTGTCCAGTACGTGGTGCCGGCATGTCCGGCACGTGCTTCCAGTATGTTTGAGAGGTGGTTCCTACCTTCCCGGCGGGAGATTCCGGAGCGTCCGCCATGTGATTCTGGCCTACCTGGCAGGGGATTTTGGCGTCTCTGGCTGGTGGTTCCGGCGAGTCGAACAGGAGGTTCCGGCGTGCTCGGCAGGTGCATCCGGTGTCTCTGGCACGTCATTCTGGCACGTTCGAGAGGTGGTTCCGGCATGCCTGACAGGTGATTCCGGAGTGTCCGACAAGGGGTTCTGGCACGTCTGAGAGGTGGTTCCGGCATACCCTGCAGGTGATTCTGGCTTGTCTGCCGAGTGGTGCTGGCGTAGCCATCAGGTGATTTTGGCGTGTCCAGCAGGTGGCTCCAGCGAGTAGAGCAGGTTGTTCCAGCGTACTCAGCAGGTGGTTCAGGCGGGTCTGGCAGGTGGTTCCGGTCTCTCTAGTAGGTGGTTCCGGCGTGTCCGGCACGTGCTTCTGGCACGTCTGAGAGCTGGTTCCGGCATGCCCGGCGGGTGATTCCATAGAGTCCGCCACGTGGTTCTGGCCTAGCTGACAGGTGATTTTGGCGTCCCCGGCAGGTGGTTACAGCGAGTTGAGCAGGAGGTTCCGGCATGCTCGGCAGTTGCATCCGGTGTCTCTGGCACGTGGTTCTGGCACGTCTGACATTTGGTTGCATCATGTCTGGCAGGTGATTCCGGAGTGTCCGGCAAGAGGTTCTGGTGTAGCCGGCAGGTGATTTTGGCATGTCCGGCAGGTGTTTCTGGCGAGCTGTTCAGGTGGTTCCGGTGTTCTTGGCAGGTGATTCTGGCGTGTCCAGCAGGTGGTTCCGGTCTGTCCGGTAATGGGTTCCGTCATGTGCCGCACGTGGTTCTGGCACGTCTGAGAGGTGGTTCCCGCATGCCCGGCAGGTGCTCCAGGAGAGTCCTACAAGTGGTTCTGGCCTAGCCCGCAGGTGATTTTGGCGTGTCCGGCAGGTGGTTCCGGCATGCTCGGCAGGTGGTTCAGGCATGTCTGGTAGGTGGTTCCGGTCTGTCCGCGAGGTGGTTCCGGCGTGTCAGGCACGTGGTTCCGGCATGTGTGACAGGTGGTTCTGGCATGTCCGGCAGGTGATTCTGGATTGTCCACCAAGTGGCTCTGGTGTAACCAGCAGGTGAT
>NW_027225142.1:0-25133 GCF_041296235.1 Equus asinus
AACAGCTCGCCAGAATTTTTTTTTTTTTTTTCCAAAATCACTGCCGGCTACACCAGAACCTCTTGCCGACCACTCCGAATCACCTGCCAGACATGATGCAACCAAATGTCAGACGTGCCAGAACCACGTGCCAGAGACACCGGATGCAACTGCCGAGCATGCGGAACCTCCTGCTCAACTCGCTGTAACCACCTGCCGGGGACGCCAAAATCACCTGTCAGCTAGGCCAGAACCACGTGGCGGACTCTATGGAATCACCCGCCGGGCATGCCGGAACCAGCTCTCAGACGTGCCAGAAGCACGTGCCGGACACGCGGAACCACCTACTAGAGAGGACCGAACCACCTGCCAGACCCGCCTGAACCACCTGCTGAGTACGCTGGAACAACCTGCTCTACTCGCTGGAGCCACCTGCTGGACACGCCAAAATCACCTGATGGCTACGCCAGCACCACACTCGGCAGACAAGCCAGAATCACCTGCAGGGTATGCCGGAACCACCTCTCAGACGTGCCAGAACCCCTTGTCGGACACTCCGGAATCACCTGTCAGGCATGCCGGAACCACCTCTCGAGCGTGCCAGAATGACGTGCCAGAGACACCGGATGCACCTGCCGAGCACGCCGGAACCTCCTGTTCGACTCGCCGGAACCACCAGCCAGAGACGCCAAAATCCCCTGCCAGGTAGGCCAGAATCACATGGCGGACGCTCCGGAATCTCCCGCCGGGAAGGTAGGAACCACCTCTCAAACATACTGGAAGCACGTGCCGGACATGCCGGCACCACGTACTGGACAGACCAGAAACACCTGCCGGACCTGCCTGAACCACCTGCTGAGCACACCGGAACAACTTGCTCGACTCGCTGGAGCCACCTGCTGGACACCCCAAAATCACCAGCCAGCTATGCCAGAGCCACTTGCCGTACACTCCGGAATCACCTGCTGGTTACACCAGAGCCACTTGTGTGACAATCCAGAATCACCTGCCGGACATGCCAGAACCACCTGTCACACATGCCGGAACCACGTGCCTGACACGCCGGAACCACCTCGCGGACAGACCGGAACCACCTACCAGACATGCCTGAACCACCTGCCGAGCATGCCGGAACCACCTGCCGGACACGCCAAAATCACCTGCGGGCTAGGCCAGAACCACTTGTAGGACTCTCCTGGAGCACCTGCCGGGCATGCGGGAACCACCTCTCAGACGTGCCAGAACCACGTGCGGCACATGACGGAACCCATTACCGGACAGACCGGAACCACCTGCTGGACACGCCAGAATCACCTGCCAAGAACACCGGAACCACCTGAACAGCTCGCCAGAAACACCTGCCGGGCATGCCAAAATCACCTGCCGGCTACACCAGAACCTCTTGCCGGACACTCCGGAATCACCTGCCAGACATGATGCAACCAAATGTCAGACGTGCCAGAACCACGTGCCAGAGACACCGGATGCAACTGCCGAGCATGCCGGAACCTCCTGCTCAACTCGCTGTAACCACCTGCCGGGGACGCCAAAATCACCTGTCAGCTAGGCCAGAACCACGTGGCGGACTCTATGGAATCACCCGCCGGGCATGCCGGAACCAGCTCTCAGACGTGCCAGAAGCACGTGCCGGACACGCCGGAACCACCTACTAGAGAGACCGGAACCACCTGCCAGACCCGCCTGAACCACCTGCTGAGTACGCTGGAACAACCTGCTCTACTCGCTGGAGCCACCTGCTGGACACGCCAAAATCACCTGATGGCTACGCCAGCACCACTCGGCAGACAAGCCAGAATCACCTGCAGGGTATGCCGGAACCACCTCTCAGACGTGCCAGAACCCCTTGTCGGACACTCCGGAATCACCTGTCAGGCATGCCGGAACCACCTCTCGAGCGTGCCAGAATGACGTGCCAGAGACACCGGATGCACCTGCCGAGCACGCCGGAACCTCCTCGTTCGACTCGCCGGAACCACCAGCCAGAGACGCCAAAATCCCCTGCCAGGTAGGCCAGAATCACATGGCGGACGCTCCGGAATCTCCCGCCGGGAAGGTAGGAACCACCTCTCAAACATACTGGAAGCACGTGCCGGACATGCCGGCACCACGTACTGGACAGACCAGAAACACCTGCCGGACCTGCCTGAACCACCTGCTGAGCACACCGGAACAACTTGCTCGACTCGCTGGAGCCACCTGCTGGACACCCCAAAATCACCAGCCAGCTATGCCAGAGCCACTTGCCGTACACTCCGGAATCACCTGCTGGTTACACCAGAGCCACTTGGTGGACAATCCAGAATCACCTGCCGGACATGCAGAACCACCTGTCACACATGCCGAACCACGTGCCTGACACGCCGGAACCACCTCGCGGACAGACCGGAACCACCTACCAGACATGCCTGAACCACCTGCCGAGCATGCCGGAACCACCTGCCGGACACGCCAAAATCACCTGCGGGCTAGGCCAGAACCACTTGTAGGACTCTCCTGGAGCACCTGCCGGGCATGCGGGAACCACCTCTCAGACGTGCCAGAACCACGTGCGGCACATGACGGAACCCATTACCGGACAGACCGGAACCACCTGCTGGACACGCCAGAATCACCTGCCAAGAACACCGGAACCACCTGAACAGCTCGCCAGAAACACCTGCCGGGCATGCCAAAATCACCTGCCGGCTACACCAGAACCTCTTGCCGGACACTCCGGAATCACCTGCCAGACATGATGCAACCAAATGTCAGACGTGCCAGAACCACGTGCCAGAGACACCGGATGCAACTGCCGAGCATGCCGGAACCTCCTGCTCAACTCGCTGTAACCACCTGCCGGGACGCCAAAATCACCTGTCAGCTAGGCCAGAACCACGTGGCGGACTCTATGGAATCACCCGCCGGGCATGCCGGAACCAGCTCTCAGACGTGCCAGAAGCACGTGCCGGACACGCCGGAACCACCTACTAGAGAGACCGGAACCACCTGCCAGACCCCGCCTGAACCACCTGCTGAGTACGCTGGAACAACCTGCTCTACTCGCTGGAGCCACCTGCTGGACACGCCAAAATCACCTGATGGCTACGCCAGCACCACTCGGCAGACAAGCCAGAATCACCTGCAGGGTATGCCGGAACCACCTCTCAGACGTGCCAGAACCCCTTGTCGGACACTCCGGAATCACCTGTCAGGCATGCCGGAACCACCTCTCGAGCGTGCCAGAATGACGTGCCAGAGACACCGGATGCACCTGCCGAGCACGCCGGAACCTCCTCTTCGACTCGCCGGAACCACCAGCCAGAGACGCCAAAATCCCCTGCCAGGTAGGCCAGAATCACATGGCGGACGCTCCGGAATCTCCCGCCGGGAAGGTAGGAACCACCTCTCAAACATACTGGAAGCACGTGCCGGACATGCCGGCACCACGTACTGGACAGACCAGAAACACCTGCCGGACCTGCCTGAACCACCTGCTGAGCACACCGGAACAACTTGCTCGACTCGCTGGAGCCACCTGCTGGACACCCCAAAATCACCAGCCAGCTATGCCAGAGCCACTTGCCGTACACTCCGGAATCACCTGCTGGTTACACCAGAGCCACTTGGTGGACAATCCAGAATCACCTGCCGGACATGCCAGAACCACCTGTCACACATGCCGGAACCACGTGCCTGACACGCCGGAACCACCTCGCGGACAGACCGGAACCACCTACCAGACATGCCTGAACCACCTGCCGAGCATGCCGGAACCACCTGCCGGACACGCCAAAATCACCTGCGGGCTAGGCCAGAACCACTTGTAGGACTCTCCTGGAGCACCTGCCGGGCATGCGGGAACCACCTCTCAGACGTGCCAGAACCACGTGCGGCACATGACGGAACCCATTACCGGACAGACCGGAACCACCTGCTGGACACGCCAGAATCACCTGCCAAGAACACCGGAACCACCTGAACAGCTCGCCAGAAACACCTGCCGGGCATGCCAAAATCACCTGCCGGCTACACCAGAACCTCTTGCCGGACACTCCGGAATCACCTGCCAGACATGATGCAACCAAATGTCAGACGTGCCAGAACCACGTGCCAGAGACACCGGATGCAACTGCCGAGCATGCCGGAACCTCCTGCTCAACTCGCTGTAACCACCTGCCGGGGACGCCAAAATCACCTGTCAGCTAGGCCAGAACCACGTGGCGGACTCTATGGAATCACCCGCCGGGCATGCCGGAACCAGCTCTCAGACGTGCCAGAAGCACGTGCCGGACACGCCGGAACCACCTACTAGAGAGACCGGAACCACCTGCCAGACCCGCCTGAACCACCTGCTGAGTACGCTGGAACAACCTGCTCTACTCGCTGGAGCCACCTGCTGGACACGCCAAAATCACCTGATGGCTACGCCAGCACCACTCGGCAGACAAGCCAGAATCACCTGCAGGGTATGCCGGAACCACCTCTCAGACGTGCCAGAACCCCTTGTCGGACACTCCGGAATCACCTGTCAGGCATGCCGGAACCACCTCTCGAGCGTGCCAGAATGACGTGCCAGAGACACCGGATGCACCTGCCGAGCACGCCGGAACCTCCTCTTCGACTCGCCGGAACCACCAGCCAGAGACGCCAAAATCCCCTGCCAGGTAGGCCAGAATCACATGGCGGACGCTCCGGAATCTCCCGCCGGAAGGTAGGAACCACCTCTCAAACATACTGGAAGCACGTGCCGGACATGCCGGCACCACGTACTGGACAGACCAGAAACACCTGCCGGACCTGCCTGAACCACCTGCTGAGCACACCGGAACAACTTGCTCGACTCGCTGGAGCCACCTGCTGGACACCCCAAAATCACCAGCCAGCTATGCCAGAGCCACTTGCCGTACACTCCGGAATCACCTGCTGGTTACACCAGAGCCACTTGGTGGACAATCCAGAATCACCTGCCGGACATGCCAGAACCACCTGTCACACATGCCGGAACCACGTGCCTGACACGCCGGAACCACCTCGCGGACAGACCGGAACCACCTACCAGACATGCCTGAACCACCTGCCGAGCATGCCGGAACCACCTGCCGGACACGCCAAAATCACCTGCGGGCTAGGCCAGAACCACTTGTAGGACTCTCCTGGAGCACCTGCCGGGCATGCGGGAACCACCTCTCAGACGTGCCAGAACCACGTGCGGCACATGACGGAACCCATTACCGGGACAGACCGGAACCACCTGCTGGACACGCCAGAATCACCTGCCAAGAACACCGGAACCACCTGAACAGCTCGCCAGAAACACCTGCCGGGCATGCCAAAATCACCTGCCGGCTACACCAGAACCTCTTGCCGGACACTCCGGAATCACCTGCCAGACATGATGCAACCAAATGTCAGACGTGCCAGAACCACGTGCCAGAGACACCGATGCAACTGCCGAGCATGCCGGAACCTCCTGCTCAACTCGCTGTAACCACCTGCCGGGGACGCCAAAATCACCTGTCAGCTAGGCCAGAACCACGTGGCGGACTCTATGGAATCACCCGCCGGGCATGCCGGAACCAGCTCTCAGACGTGCCAGAAGCACGTGCCGGACACGCCGGAACCACCTACTAGAGAGACCGGAACCACCTGCCAGACCCGCCTGAACCACCTGCTGAGTACGCTGGAACAACCTGCTCTACTCGCTGGAGCCACCTGCTGGACACGCCAAAATCACCTGATGGCTACGCCAGCACCACTCGGCAGACAAGCCAGAATCACCTGCAGGGTATGCCGGAACCACCTCTCAGACGTGCCAGAACCCCTTGTCGGACACTCCGGAATCACCTGTCAGGCATGCCGGAACCACCTCTCGAGCGTGCCAGAATGACGTGCCAGAGACACCGGATGCACCTGCCGAGCACGCCGGAACCTCCTCTTCGACTCGCCGGAACCACCAGCCAGAGACGCCAAAATCCCCTGCCAGGTAGGCCAGAATCACATGGCGGACGCTCCGGAATCTCCCGCCGGAAGGTAGGAACCACCTCTCAAACATACTGGAAGCACGTGCCGGACATGCCGGCACCACGTACTGGACAGACCAGAAACACCTGCCGGACCTGCCTGAACCACCTGCTGAGCACACCGGAACAACTTGCTCGACTCGCTGGAGCCACCTGCTGGACACCCCAAAATCACCAGCCAGCTATGCCAGAACCACTTGCCGTACACTCCGGAATCACCTGCTGGTTACACCAGAGCCACTTGGTGGACAATCCAGAATCACCTGCCGGACATGCCAGAACCACCTGTCACACATGCCGGAACCACGTGCCTGACACGCCGGAACCACCTCGCGACAGACCGGAACCCACCTACCAGACATGCCTGAACCACCTGCCGAGCATGCCGGAACCACCTGCCGGACACGCCAAAATCACCTGCGGGCTAGGCCAGAACCACTTGTAGGACTCTCCTGGAGCACCTGCCGGGCATGCGGGAACCACCTCTCAGACGTGCCAGAACCACGTGCGGCACATGACGGAACCCATTACCGGACAGACCGGAACCACCTGCTGGACACGCCAGAATCACCTGCCAAGAACACCGGAACCACCTGAACAGCTCGCCAGAAACACCTGCCGGGCATGCCAAAATCACCTGCCGGCTACACCAGAACCTCTTGCCGGACACTCCGGAATCACCTGCCAGACATGATGCAACCAAATGTCAGACGTGCCAGAACCACGTGCCAGAGACACCGGATGCAACTGCCGAGCATGCCGGAACCTCCTGCTCAACTCGCTGTAACCACCTGCCGGGGACGCCAAAATCACCTGTCAGCTAGGCCAGAACCACGTGGCGGACTCTATGGAATCACCCGCCGGGCATGCCGGAACCAGCTCTCAGACGTGCCAGAAGCACGTGCCGGACACGCCGGAACCACCTACTAGAGAGACCGGAACCACCTGCCAGACCCGCCTGAACCACCTGCTGAGTACGCTGGAACAACCTGCTCTACTCGCTGGAGCCACCTGCTGGACACGCCAAAATCACCTGATGGCTACGCCAGCACCACTCGGCAGACAAGCCAGAATCACCTGCAGGGTATGCCGGAACCACCTCTCAGACGTGCCAGAACCCCTTGTCGGACACTCCGGAATCACCTGTCAGGCATGCCGGAACCACCTCTCGAGCGTGCCAGAATGACGTGCCAGAGACACCGGATGCACCTGCCGAGCACGCCGGAACCTCCTCTTCGACTCGCCGGAACCACCAGCCAGAGACGCCAAAATCCCCTGCCAGGTAGGCCAGAATCACATGGCGGACGCTCCGGAATCTCCCGCCGGGAAGGTAGGAACCACCTCTCAAACATACTGGAAGCACGTGCCGGACATGCCGGCACCACGTACTGGACAGACCAGAAACACCTGCCGGACCTGCCTGAACCACCTGCTGAGCACACCGGAACAACTTGCTCGACTCGCTGGAGCCACCTGCTGGACACCCCAAAATCACCAGCCAGCTATGCCAGAACCACTTGCCGTACACTCCGGAATCACCTGCTGGTTACACCAGAGCCACTTGGTGGACAATCCAGAATCACCTGCCGGACATGCCAGAACCACCTGTCACACATGCCGGAACCACGTGCCTGACACGCCGGAACCACCTCGCGGACAGACCGGAACCACCTACCAGACATGCCTGAACCACCTGCCGAGCATGCCGGAACCACCTGCCGGACACGCCAAAATCACCTGCGGGCTAGGCCAGAACCACTTGTAGGACTCTCCTGAGCACCTGCCGGGCATGCGGGAACCACCTCTCAGACGTGCCAGAACCACGTGCGGCACATGACGGAACCCATTACCGGACAGACCGGAACCACCTGCTGGACACGCCAGAATCACCTGCCAAGAACACCGGAACCACCTGAACAGCTCGCCAGAAACACCTGCCGGGCATGCCAAAATCACCTGCCGGCTACACCAGAACCTCTTGCCGGACACTCCGGAATCACCTGCCAGACATGATGCAACCAAATGTCAGACGTGCCAGAACCACGTGCCAGAGACACCGGATGCAACTGCCGAGCATGCCGGAACCTCCTGCTCAACTCGCTGTAACCACCTGCCGGGGACGCCAAAATCACCTGTCAGCTAGGCCAGAACCACGTGGCGGACTCTATGGAATCACCCGCCGGGCATGCCGGAACCAGCTCTCAGACGTGCCAGAAGCACGTGCCGGACACGCCGGAACCACCTACTAGAGAGACCGGAACCACCTGCCAGACCCGCCTGAACCACCTGCTGAGTACGCTGGAACAACCTGCTCTACTCGCTGGAGCCACCTGCTGGACACGCCAAAATCACCTGATGGCTACGCCAGCACCACTCGGCAGACAAGCCAGAATCACCTGCAGGGTATGCCGGAACCACCTCTCAGACGTGCCAGAACCCCTTGTCGGACACTCCGGAATCACCTGTCAGGCATGCCGGAACCACCTCTCGAGCGTGCCAGAATGACGTGCCAGAGACACCGGATGCACCTGCCGAGCACGCCGGAACCTCCTGTTCGACTCGCCGGAACCACCAGCCAGAGACGCCAAAATCCCCTGCCAGGTAGGCCAGAATCACATGGCGGACGCTCCGGAATCTCCGCCGGAAGGTAGGAACCACCTCTCAAACATACTGGAAGCACGTGCCGGACATGCCGGCACCACGTACTGGACAGACCAGAAACACCTGCCGGACCTGCCTGAACCACCTGCTGAGCACACCGGAACAACTTGCTCGACTCGCTGGAGCCACCTGCTGGACACCCCAAAATCACCAGCCAGCTATGCCAGAACCACTTGCCGTACACTCCGGAATCACCTGCTGGTTACACCAGAGCCACTTGGTGGACAATCCAGAATCACCTGCCGGACATGCCAGAACCACCTGTCACACATGCCGGAACCACGTGCCTGACACGCCGGAACCACCTCGCGGACAGACCGGAACCACCTACCAGACATGCCTGAACCACCTGCCGAGCATGCCGGAACCACCTGCCGGACACGCCAAAATCACCTGCGGGCTAGGCCAGAACCACTTGTAGGACTCTCCTGGAGCACCTGCCGGGCATGCGGGAACCACCTCTCAGACGTGCCAGAACCACGTGCGGCACATGACGGAACCCATTACCGGACAGACCGGAACCACCTGCTGGACACGCCAGAATCACCTGCCAAGAACACCGGAACCACCTGAACAGCTCGCCAGAAACACCTGCCGGGCATGCCAAAATCACCTGCCGGCTACACCAGAACCTCTTGCCGGACACTCCGGAATCACCTGCCAGACATGATGCAACCAAATGTCAGACGTGCCAGAACCACGTGCCAGAGACACCGGATGCAACTGCCGAGCATGCCGGAACCTCCTGCTCAACTCGCTGTAACCACCTGCCGGGGACGCCAAAATCACCTGTCAGCTAGGCCAGAACCACGTGGCGGACTCTATGGAATCACCCGCCGGGCATGCCGGAACCAGCTCTCAGACGTGCCAGAAGCACGTGCCGGACACGCCGGAACCACCTACTAGAGAGACCGGAACCACCTGCCAGACCCGCCTGAACCACCTGCTGAGTACGCTGGAACAACCTGCTCTACTCGCTGGAGCCACCTGCTGGACACGCCAAAATCACCTGATGGCTACGCCAGCACCACTCGGCAGACAAGCCAGAATCACCTGCAGGGTATGCCGGAACCACCTCTCAGACGTGCCAGAACCCCTTGTCGGACACTCCGGAATCACCTGTCAGGCATGCCGGAACCACCTCTCGAGCGTGCCAGAATGACGTGCCAGAGACACCGGATGCACCTGCCGAGCACAGCCGGAACCTCCTCTTCGACTCGCCGGAACCACCAGCCAGAGACGCCAAAATCCCCTGCCAGGTAGGCCAGAATCACATGGCGGACGCTCCGGAATCTCCCGCCGGGAAGGTAGGAACCACCTCTCAAACATACTGGAAGCACGTGCCGGACATGCCGGCACCACGTACTGGACAGACCAGAAACACCTGCCGGACCTGCCTGAACCACCTGCTGAGCACACCGGCACAACTTGCTCGACTCGCTGGAGCCACCTGCTGGACACCCCAAAATCACCAGCCAGCTATGCCAGAACCACTTGCCGTACACTCCGGAATCACCTGCTGGTTACACCAGAGCCACTTGGTGGACAATCCAGAATCACCTGCCGGACATGCCAGAACCACCTGTCACACATGCCGGAACCACGTGCCTGACACGCCGGAACCACCTCGCGGACAGACCGGAACCACCTACCAGACATGCCTGAACCACCTGCCGAGCATGCCGGAACCACCTGCCGGACACGCCAAAATCACCTGCGGGCTAGGCCAGAACCACTTGTAGGACTCTCCTGGAGCACCTGCCGGGCATGCGGGAACCACCTCTCAGACGTGCCAGAACCACGTGCGGCACATTGACGGAACCCATTACCGGACAGACCGGAACCACCTGCTGGACACGCCAGAATCACCTGCCAAGAACACCGGAACCACCTGAACAGCTCGCCAGAAACACCTGCCGGGCATGCCAAAATCACCTGCCGGCTACACCAGAACCTCTTGCCGGACACTCCGGAATCACCTGCCAGACATGATGCAACCAAATGTCAGACGTGCCAGAACCACGTGCCAGAGACACCGGATGCAACTGCCGAGCATGCCGGAACCTCCTGCTCAACTCGCTGTAACCACCTGCCGGGGACGCCAAAATCACCTGTCAGCTAGGCCAGAACCACGTGGCGGACTCTATGGAATCACCCGCCGGGCATGCCGGAACCAGCTCTCAGACGTGCCAGAAGCACGTGCCGGACACGCCGGAACCACCTACTAGAGAGACCGGAACCACCTGCCAGACCCGCCTGAACCACCTGCTGAGTACGCTGGAACAACCTGCTCTACTCGCTGGAGCCACCTGCTGGACACGCCAAAATCACCTGATGGCTACGCCAGCACCACTCGGCAGACAAGCCAGAATCACCTGCAGGGTATGCCGGAACCACCTCTCAGACGTGCCAGAACCCCTTGTCGGACACTCCGGAATCACCTGTCAGGCATGCCGGAACCACCTCTCGAGCGTGCCAGAATGACGTGCCAGAGACACCGGATGCACCTGCCGAGCACGCCGGAACCTCCTGTTCGACTCGCCGGAACCACCAGCCAGAGACGCCAAAATCCCCTGCCAGGTAGGCCAGAATCACATGGCGGACGCTCCGGAATCTCCCGCCGGGAAGGTAGGAACCACCTCTCAAACATACTGGAAGCACGTGCCGGACATGCCGGCACCACGTACTGGACAGACCAGAAACACCTGCCGGACCTGCCTGAACCACCTGCTGAGCACACCGGCACAACTTGCTCGACTCGCTGGAGCCACCTGCTGGACACCCCAAAATCACCAGCCAGCTATGCCAGAACCACTTGCCGTACACTCCGGAATCACCTGCTGGTTACACCAGAGCCACTTGGTGGACAATCCAGAATCACCTGCCGGACATGCCAGAACCACCTGTCACACATGCCGGAACCACGTGCCTGACACGCCGGAACCACCTCGCGGACAGACCGGAACCACCTACCAGACATGCCTGAACCACCTGCCGAGCATGCCGGAACCACCTGCCGGACACGCCAAAATCACCTGCGGGCTAGGCCAGAACCACTTGTAGGACTCTCCTGGAGCACCTGCCGGGCATGCGGGAACCACCTCTCAGACGTGCCAGAACCACGTGCGGCACATGACGGAACCCATTACCGGACAGACCGGAACCACCTGCTGGACACGCCAGAATCACCTGCCAAGAACACCGGAACCACCTGAACAGCTCGCCAGAAACACCTGCCGGGCATGCCAAAATCACCTGCCGGCTACACCAGAACCTCTTGCCGGACACTCCGGAATCACCTGCCAGACATGATGCAACCAAATGTCAGACGTGCCAGAACCACGTGCCAGAGACACCGGATGCAACTGCCGAGCATGCCGGAACCTCCTGCTCAACTCGCTGTAACCACCTGCCGGGGACGCCAAAATCACCTGTCAGCTAGGCCAGAACCACGTGGCGGACTCTATGGAATCACCCGCCGGGCATGCCGGAACCAGCTCTCAGACGTGCCAGAAGCACGTGCCGGACACGCCGGAACCACCTACTAGAGAGACCGGAACCACCTGCCAGACCCGCCTGAACCCACCTGCTGAGTACGCTGGAACAACCTGCTCTACTCGCTGGAGCCACCTGCTGGACACGCCAAAATCACCTGATGGCTACGCCAGCACCACTCGGCAGACAAGCCAGAATCACCTGCAGGGTATGCCGGAACCACCTCTCAGACGTGCCAGAACCCCTTGTCGGACACTCCGGAATCACCTGTCAGGCATGCCGGAACCACCTCTCGAACGTGCCAGAATGACGTGCCAGAGACACCGGATGCACCTGCCGAGCACGCCGGAACCTCCTCGTTCGACTCGCCGGAACCACCAGCCAGAGACGCCAAAATCCCCTGCCAGGTAGGCCAGAATCACATGGCGGACGCTCCGGAATCTCCCGCCGGGAAGGTAGGAACCACCTCTCAAACATACTGGAAGCACGTGCCGGACATGCCGGCACCACGTACTGGACAGACCAGAAACACCTGCCGGACCTGCCTGAACCACCTGCTGAGCACACCGGCACAACTTGCTCGACTCGCTGGAGCCACCTGCTGGACACCCCAAAATCACCAGCCAGCTATGCCAGAACCACTTGCCGTACACTCGGAATCACCTGCTGGTTACACCAGAGCCACTTGGTGGACAATCCAGAATCACCTGCCGGACATGCCAGAACCACCTGTCACACATGCCGGAACCACGTGCCTGACACGCCGGAACCACCTCGCGGACAGACCGGAACCACCTACCAGACATGCCTGAACCACCTGCCGAGCATGCCGGAACCACCTGCCGGACACGCCAAAATCACCTGCGGGCTAGGCCAGAACCACTTGTAGGACTCTCCTGGAGCACCTGCCGGGCATGCGGGAACCACCTCTCAGACGTGCCAGAACCACGTGCGGCACATGACGGAACCCATTACCGGACAGACCGGAACCACCTGCTGGACACGCCAGAATCACCTGCCAAGAACACCGGAACCACCTGAACAGCTCGCCAGAAACACCTGCCGGGCATGCCAAAATCACCTGCCGGCTACACCAGAACCTCTTGCCGGACACTCCGGAATCACCTGCCAGACATGATGCAACCAAATGTCAGACGTGCCAGAACCACGTGCCAGAGACACCGGATGCAACTGCCGAGCATGCCGGAACCTCCTGCTCAACTCGCTGTAACCACCTGCCGGGGACGCCAAAATCACCTGTCAGCTAGGCCAGAACCACGTGGCGGACTCTATGGAATCACCCGCCGGGCATGCCGGAACCAGCTCTCAGACGTGCCAGAAGCACGTGCCGGACACGCCGGAACCACCTACTAGAGAGACCGGAACCACCTGCCAGACCCGCCTGAACCACCTGCTGAGTACGCTGGAACAACCTGCTCTACTCGCTGGAGCCACCTGCTGGACACGCCAAAATCACCTGATGGCTACGCCAGCACCACTCGGCAGACAAGCCAGAATCACCTGCAGGGTATGCCGGAACCACCTCTCAGACGTGCCAGAACCCCTTGTCGGACACTCCGGAATCACCTGTCAGGCATGCCGGAACACCTCTCGAGCGTGCCAGAATGACGTGCCAGAGACACCGGATGCACCTGCCGAGCACGCCGGAACCTCCTCTTCGACTCGCCGGAACCACCAGCCAGAGACGCCAAAATCCCCTGCCAGGTAGGCCAGAATCACATGGCGGACGCTCCGGAATCTCCCGCCGGGAAGGTAGGAACCACCTCTCAAACATACTGGAAGCACGTGCCGGACATGCCGGCACCACGTACTGGACAGACCAGAAACACCTGCCGGACCTGCCTGAACCACCTGCTGAGCACACCGGCACAACTTGCTCGACTCGCTGGAGCCACCTGCTGGACACCCCAAAATCACCAGCCAGCTATGCCAGAAACCACTTGCCGTACACTCCGGAATCACCTGCTGGTTACACCAGAGCCACTTGGTGGACAATCCAGAATCACCTGCCGGACATGCCAGAACCACCTGTCACACATGCCGGAACCACGTGCCTGACACGCCGGAACCACCTCGCGGACAGACCGGAACCACCTACCAGACATGCCTGAACCACCTGCCGAGCATGCCGGAACCACCTGCCGGACACGCCAAAATCACCTGCGGGCTAGGCCAGAACCACTTGTAGGACTCTCCTGGAGCACCTGCCGGGCATGCGGGAACCACCTCTCAGACGTGCCAGAACCACGTGCGGCACATGACGGAACCCATTACCGGACAGACCGGAACCACCTGCTGGACACGCCAGAATCACCTGCCAAGAACACCGGAACCACCTGAACAGCTCGCCAGAAACACCTGCCGGGCATGCCAAAATCACCTGCCGGCTACACCAGAACCTCTTGCCGGACACTCCGGAATCACCTGCCAGACATGATGCAACCAAATGTCAGACGTGCCAGAACCACGTGCCAGAGACACCGGATGCAACTGCCGAGCATGCCGGAACCTCCTGCTCAACTCGCTGTAACCACCTGCCGGGGACGCCAAAATCACCTGTCAGCTAGGCCAGAACCACGTGGCGGACTCTATGGAATCACCCGCCGGGCATGCCGGAACCAGCTCTCAGACGTGCCAGAAGCACGTGCCGGACACGCCGGAACCACCTACTAGAGAGACCGGAACCACCTGCCAGACCCGCCTGAACCACCTGCTGAGTACGCTGGAACAACCTGCTCTACTCGCTGGAGCCACCTGCTGGACACGCCAAAATCACCTGATGGCTACGCCAGCACCACTCGGCAGACAAGCCAGAATCACCTGCAGGGTATGCCGGAACCACCTCTCAGACGTGCCAGAACCCCTTGTCGGACACTCCGGAATCACCTGTCAGGCATGCCGGAACCACCTCTCGAGCGTGCCAGAATGACGTGCCAGAGACACCGGATGCACCTGCCGAGCACGCCGGAACCTCCTCTTCGACTCGCCGGAACCACCAGCCAGAGACGCCAAAATCCCCTGCCAGGTAGGCCAGAATCACATGGCGGACGCTCCGGAATCTCCCGCCGGGAAGGTAGGAACCACCTCTCAAACATACTGGAAGCACGTGCCGGACATGCCGGCACCACGTACTGGACAGACCAGAAACACCTGCCGGACCTGCCTGAACCACCTGCTGAGCACACCGGCACAACTTGCTCGACTCGCTGGAGCCACCTGCTGGACACCCCAAAATCACCAGCCAGCTATGCCAGAACCACTTGCCGTACACTCCGGAATCACCTGCTGGTTACACCAGAGCCACTTGGTGGACAATCCAGAATCACCTGCCGGACATGCCAGAACCACCTGTCACACATGCCGGAACCACGTGCCTGACACGCCGGAACCACCTCGCGGACAGACCGGAACCACCTACCAGACATGCCTGAACCACCTGCCGAGCATGCCGGAACCACCTGCCGGACACGCCAAAATCACCTGCGGGCTAGGCCAGAACCACTTGTAGGACTCTCCTGGAGCACCTGCCGGGCATGCGGGAACCACCTCTCAGACGTGCCAGAACCACGTGCGGCACATGACGGAACCCATTACCGGACAGACCGGAACCACCTGCTGGACACGCCAGAATCACCTGCCAAGAACACCGGAACCACCTGAACAGCTCGCCAGAAACACCTGCCGGGCATGCCAAAATCACCTGCCGGCTACACCAGAACCTCTTGCCGGACACTCCGGAATCACCTGCCAGACATGATGCAACCAAATGTCAGACGTGCCAGAACCACGTGCCAGAGACACCGGATGCAACTGCCGAGCATGCCGGAACCTCCTGCTCAACTCGCTGTAACCACCTGCCGGGGACGCCAAAATCACCTGTCAGCTAGGCCAGAACCACGTGGCGGACTCTATGGAATCACCCGCCGGGCATGCCGGAACCAGCTCTCAGACGTGCCAGAAGCACGTGCCGGACACGCCGGAACCACCTACTAGAGAGACCGGAACCACCTGCCAGACCCGCCTGAACCACCTGCTGAGTACGCTGGAACAACCTGCTCTACTCGCTGGAGCCACCTGCTGGACACGCCAAAATCACCTGATGGCTACGCCAGCACCACTCGGCAGACAAGCCAGAATCACCTGCAGGGTATGCCGGAACCACCTCTCAGACGTGCCAGAACCCCTTGTCGGACACTCCGGAATCACCTGTCAGGCATGCCGGAACCACCTCTCGAACGTGCCAGAATGACGTGCCAGAGACACCGGATGCACCTGCCGAGCACGCCGGAACCTCCTCTTCGACTCGCCGGAACCACCAGCCAGAGACGCCAAAATCCCCTGCCAGGTAGGCCAGAATCACATGGCGGACGCTCCGGAATCTCCCGCCGGGAAGGTAGGAACCACCTCTCAACATACTGGAAGCACGTGCCGGACATGCCGGCACCACGTACTGGACAGACCAGAAACACCTGCCGGACCTGCCTGAACCACCTGCTGAGCACACCGGCACAACTTGCTCGACTCGCTGGAGCCACCTGCTGGACACCCCAAAATCACCAGCCAGCTATGCCAGAACCACTTGCCGTACACTCCGGAATCACCTGCTGGTTACACCAGAGCCACTTGGTGGACAATCCAGAATCACCTGCCGGACATGCCAGAACCACCTGTCACACATGCCGGAACCACGTGCCTGACACGCCGGAACCACCTCGCGGACAGACCGGAACCACCTACCAGACATGCCTGAACCACCTGCCGAGCATGCCGGAACCACCTGCCGGACACGCCAAAATCACCTGCGGGCTAGGCCAGAACCACTTGTAGGACTCTCCTGGAGCACCTGCCGGGCATGCGGGAACCACCTCTCAGACGTGCCAGAACCACGTGCGGCACATGACGGAACCCATTACCGGACAGACCGGAACCACCTGCTGGACACGCCAGAATCACCTGCCAAGAACACCGGAACCACCTGAACAGCTCGCCAGAAACACCTGCCGGGCATGCCAAAATCACCTGCCGGCTACACCAGAACCTCTTGCCGGACACTCCGGAATCACCTGCCAGACATGATGCAACCAAATGTCAGACGTGCCAGAACCACGTGCCAGAGACACCGGATGCAACTGCCGAGCATGCCGGAACCTCCTGCTCAACTCGCTGCAACCACCTGCCGGGGACGCCAAAATCACCTGTCAGCTAGGCCAGAACCACGTGGCGGACTCTATGGAATCACCCGCCGGGCATGCCGAACCAGCTCTCAGACGTGCCAGAAGCACGTGCCGGACACGCCGGAACCACCTACTAGAGAGACCGGAACCACCTGCCAGACCCGCCTGAACCACCTGCTGAGTACGCTGGAACAACCTGCTCTACTCGCTGGAGCCACCTGCTGGACACGCCAAAATCACCTGATGGCTACCGCCAGCACCACTCGGCAGACAAGCCAGAATCACCTGCAGGGTATGCCGGAACCACCTCTCAGACGTGCCAGAACCCCTTGTCGGACACTCCGGAATCACCTGTCAGGCATGCCGGAACCACCTCTCGAGCGTGCCAGAATGACGTGCCAGAGACACCGGATGCACCTGCCGAGCACGCCGGAACCTCCTCTTCGACTCGCCGGAACCACCAGCCAGAGACGCCAAAATCCCCTGCCAGGTAGCCAGAATCACATGGCGGACGCTCCGGAATCTCCCGCCGGGAAGGTAGGAACCACCTCTCAAACATACTGGAAGCACGTGCCGGACATGCCGGCACCACGTACTGGACAGACCAGAAACACCTGCCGGACCTGCCTGAACCACCTGCTGAGCACACCGGCACAACTTGCTCGACTCGCTGGAGCCACCTGCTGGACACCCCAAAATCACCAGCCAGCTATGCCAGAACCACTTGCCGTACACTCCGGAATCACCTGCTGGTTACACCAGAGCCACTTGGTGGACAATCCAGAATCACCTGCCGGACATGCCAGAACCACCTGTCACACATGCCGGAACCACGTGCCTGACACGCCGGAACCACCTCGCGGACAGACCGGAACCACCTACCAGACATGCCTGAACCACCTGCCGAGCATGCCGGAACCACCTGCCGGACACGCCAAAATCACCTGCGGGCTAGGCCAGAACCACTTGTAGGACTCTCCTGGAGCACCTGCCGGGCATGCGGGAACCACCTCTCAGACGTGCCAGAACCACGTGCGGCACATGACGGAACCCATTACCGGACAGACCGGAACCACCTGCTGGACACGCAGAATCACCTGCCAAGAACACCGGAACCACCTGAACAGCTCGCCAGAAACACCTGCCGGGCATGCCAAAATCACCTGCCGGCTACACCAGAACCTCTTGCCGGACACTCCGGAATCACCTGCCAGACATGATGCAACCAAATGTCAGACGTGCCAGAACCACGTGCCAGAGACACCGGATGCAACTGCCGAGCATGCCGGAACCTCCTGCTCAACTCGCTGTAACCACCTGCCGGGGACGCCAAAATCACCTGTCAGCTAGGCCAGAACCACGTGGCGGACTCTATGGAATCACCCGCCGGGCATGCCGGAACCAGCTCTCAGACGTGCCAGAAGCACGTGCCGGACACGCCGGAACCACCTACTAGAGAGACCGGAACCACCTGCCAGACCCGCCTGAACCACCTGCTGAGTACGCTGGAACAACCTGCTCTACTCGCTGGAGCCACCTGCTGGACACGCCAAAATCACCTGATGGCTACGCCAGCACCACTCGGCAGACAAGCCAGAATCACCTGCAGGGTATGCCGGAACCACCTCTCAGACGTGCCAGAACCCCTTGTCGGACACTCCGGAATCACCTGTCAGGCATGCCGGAACCACCTCTCGAGCGTGCCAGAATGACGTGCCAGAGACACCGGATGCAACCTGCCGAGCACGCCGGAACCTCCTGTTCGACTCGCCGGAACCACCAGCCAGAGACGCCAAAATCCCCTGCCAGGTAGGCCAGAATCACATGGCGGACGCTCCGGAATCTCCCGCCGGGAAGGTAGGAACCACCTCTCAAACATACTGGAAGCACGTGCCGGACATGCCGGCACCACGTACTGGACAGACCAGAAACACCTGCCGGACCTGCCTGAACCACCTGCTGAGCACACCGGCACAACTTGCTCGACTCGCTGGAGCCACCTGCTGGACACCCCAAAATCACCAGCCAGCTATGCCAGAACCACTTGCCGTACACTCCGGAATCACCTGCTGGTTACACCAGAGCCACTTGGTGGACAATCCAGAATCACCTGCCGGACATGCCAGAACCACCTGTCACACATGCCGGAACCACGTGCCTGACACGCCGGAACCACCTCGCGGACAGACCGGAACCACCTACCAGACATGCCTGAACCACCTGCCGAGCATGCCGGAACCACCTGCCGGACACGCCAAAATCACCTGCGGGCTAGGCCAGAACCACTTGTAGGACTCTCCTGGAGCACCTGCCGGGCATGCGGGAACCACCTCTCAGACGTGCCAGAACCACGTGCGGCACATGACGGAACCCATTACCGGACAGACCGGAACCACCTGCTGGACACGCCAGAATCACCTGCCAAGAACACCGGAACCACCTGAACAGCTCGCCAGAAACACCTGCCGGACATGCCAAAATCACCTGCCGGCTACACCAGAACCTCTTGCCGGACACTCCGGAATCACCTGCCAGACATGATGCAACCAAATGTCAGACGTGCCAGAACCACGTGCCAGAGACACCGGATGCAACTGCCGAGCATGCCGGAACCTCCTGCTCAACTCGCTGTAACCACCTGCCGGGGACGCCAAAATCACCTGTCAGCTAGGCCAGAACCACGTGGCGGACTCTATGGAATCACCCGCCGGGCATGCCGGAACCAGCTCTCAGACGTGCCAGAAGCACGTGCCGGACACGCCGGAACCACCTACTAGAGAGACCGGAACCACCTGCCAGACCCGCCTGAACCACCTGCTGAGTACGCTGGAACAACCTGCTCTACTCGCTGGAGCCACCTGCTGGACACGCCAAAATCACCTGATGGCTACGCCAGCACCACTCGGCAGACAAGCCAGAATCACCTGCAGGGTATGCCGGAACCACCTCTCAGACGTGCCAGAACCCCTTGTCGGACACTCCGGAATCACCTGTCAGGCATGCCGGAACCACCTCTCGAGCGTGCCAGAATGACGTGCCAGAGACACCGGATGCACCTGCCGAGCACGCCGGAACCTCCTCTTCGACTCGCCGGAACCACCAGCCAGAGACGCCAAAATCCCCTGCCAGGTAGGCCAGAATCACATGGCGGACGCTCCGGAATCTCCCGCCGGGAAGGTAGGAACCACCTCTCAAACATACTGGAAGCACGTGCCGGACATGCCGGCACCACGTACTGGACAGACCAGAAACACCTGCCGGACCTGCCTGAACCACCTGCTGAGCACACCGGAACAACTTGCTCGACTCGCTGGAGCCACCTGCTGGACACCCCAAAATCACCAGCCAGCTATGCCAGAACCACTTGCCGTACACTCCGGAATCACCTGCTGGTTACACCAGAGCCACTTGGTGGACAATCCAGAATCACCTGCCGGACATGCCAGAACCACCTGTCACACATGCCGGAACCACGTGCCTGACACGCCGGAACCACCTCGCGGACAGACCGGAACCACCTACCAGACATGCCTGAACCACCTGCCGAGCATGCCGGAACCACCTGCCGGACACGCCAAAATCACCTGCGGGCTAGGCCAGAACCACTTGTAGGACTCTCCTGGAGCACCTGCCGGGCATGCGGGAACCACCTCTCAGACGTGCCAGAACCACGTGCGGCACATGACGGAACCCATTACCGGACAGACCGGAACCACCTGCTGGACACGCCAGAATCACCTGCCAAGAACACCGGAACCACCTGAACAGCTCGCCAGAAACACCTGCCGGACATGCCAAAATCACCTGCCGGCTACACCAGAACCTCTTGCCGGACACTCCGGAATCACCTGCCAGACATGATGCAACCAAATGTCAGACGTGCCAGAACCACGTGCCAGAGACACCGGATGCAACTGCCGAGCATGCCGGAACCTCCTGCTCAACTCGCTGTAACCACCTGCCGGGGACGCCAAAATCACCTGTCAGCTAGGCCAGAACCACGTGGCGGACTCTATGGAATCACCCGCCGGGCATGCCGGAACCAGCTCTCAGACGTGCCAGAAGCACGTGCCGGACACGCCGGAACCACCTACTAGAGAGACCGGAACCACCTGCCAGACCCGCCTGAACCACCTGCTGAGTACGCTGGAACAACCTGCTCTACTCGCTGGAGCCACCTGCTGGACACGCCAAAATCACCTGATGGCTACGCCAGCACCACTCGGCAGACAAGCCAGAATCACCTGCAGGGTATGCCGGAACCACCTCTCAGACGTGCCAGAACCCCTTGTCGGACACTCCGGAATCACCTGTCAGGCATGCCGGAACCACCTCTCGAGCGTGCCAGAATGACGTGCCAGAGACACCGGATGCACCTGCCGAGCACGCCGGAACCTCCTCTTCGACTCGCCGGAACCACCAGCCAGAGACGCCAAAATCCCCTGCCAGGTAGGCCAGAATCACATGGCGGACGCTCCGGAATCTCCCGCCGGGGAAGGTAGGAACCACCTCTCAAACATACTGGAAGCACGTGCCGGACATGCCGGCACCACGTACTGGACAGACCAGAAACACCTGCCGGACCTGCCTGAACCACCTGCTGAGCACACCGGAACAACTTGCTCGACTCGCTGGAGCCACCTGCTGGACACCCCAAAATCACCAGCCAGCTATGCCAGAACCACTTGCCGTACACTCCGGAATCACCTGCTGGTTACACCAGAGCCACTTGGTGGACAATCCAGAATCACCTGCCGGACATGCCAGAACCACCTGTCACACATGCCGGAACCACGTGCCTGACACGCCGGAACCACCTCGCGGACAGACCGGAACCACCTACCAGACATGCCTGAACCACCTGCCGAGCATGCCGGAACCACCTGCCGGACACGCCAAAATCACCTGCGGGCTAGGCCAGAACCACTTGTAGGACTCTCCTGGAGCACCTGCCGGGCATGCGGGAACCACCTCTCAGACGTGCCAGAACCACGTGCGGCACATGACGGAACCCATTACCGGACAGACCGGAACCACCTGCTGGACACGCCAGAATCACCTGCCAAGAACACCGGAACCACCTGAACAGCTCGCCAGAAACACCTGCCGGACATGCCAAAATCACCTGCCGGCTACACCAGAACCTCTTGCCGGACACTCCGGAATCACCTGCCAGACATGATGCAGCCAAATGTCAGACGTGCCAGAACCACGAGCCAGAGACACCGGATGCAACTGCCGAGCATGCCGGAACCTCCTGCTCAACTCGCTGTAACCACCTGCCGGGGACGCCAAAATCACCTGTCAGCTAGGCCAGAACCACGTGGCGGGACTCTATGGAATCACCCGCCGGGCATGCCGGAACCAGCTCTCAGACGTGCCAGAAGCACGTGCCGGACACGCCGGAACCACCTACTAGAGAGACCGGAACCACCTGCCAGACCCGCCTGAACCACCTGCTGAGTACGCTGGAACAACCTGCTCTACTCGCTGGAGCCACCTGCTGGACACGCCAAAATCACCTGATGGCTACGCCAGCACCACTCGGCAGACAAGCCAGAATCACCTGCAGGGTATGCCGGAACCACCTCTCAGACGTGCCAGAACCCCTTGTCGGACACTCCGGAATCACCTGTCAGGCATGCCGGAACCACCTCTCGAGCGTGCCAGAATGGACGTGCCAGAGACACCGGATGCACCTGCCGAGCACGCCGGAGACCTCCTGTTCGACTCGCCGGAACCACCAGCCAGAGACGCAAAATCCCCTGCCAGGTAGGCCAGAATCACATGGCGGACGCTCCGGAATCTCCCGCCGGGAAGGTAGGAACCACCTCTCAAACATACTGGAAGCACGTGCCGGACATGCCGGCACCACGTACTGGACAGACCAGAAACACCTGCCGGACCTGCCTGAACCACCTGCTGAGCACACCGGCACAACTTGCTCGACTCGCTGGAGCCACCTGCTGGACACCCCAAAATCACCAGCCAGCTATGCCAGAACCACTTGCCGTACACTCCGGAATCACCTGCTGGTTACACCAGAGCACTTGGTGGACAATCCAGAATCACCTGCCGGACATGCCAGAACCACCTGTCACACATGCCGGAACCACGTGCCTGACACCCGGAACACCTCGCGGACAGACCGGAACCACCTACCAGACATGCCTGAACCACCTGCCGAGCATGCCGGAACCACCTGCCGGACACGCCAAAATCACCTGCGGGCTAGGCCAGAACCACTTGTAGGACTCTCCTGAGCACCTGCCGGGCATGCGGGAACCACCTCTCAGACGTGCCAGAACCACGTGCGGCACATGACGGAACCCATTACCGGACAGACCGGAACCACCTGCTGGACACGCCAGAATCACCTGCCAAGAACACCGGAACCACCTGAACAGCTCGCCAGAAACACCTGCCGGGCATGCCAAAATCACCTGCCGGCTACACCAGAACCTCTTGCCGGACACTCCGGAATCACCTGCCAGACATGATGCAACCAAATGTCAGACGTGCCAGAACCACGTGCCAGAGACACCGGATGCAACTGCCGAGCATGCCGGAACCTCCTGCTCAACTCGCTGTAACCACCTGCCGGGGACGCCAAAATCACCTGTCAGCTAGGCCAGAACCACGTGGCGGACTCTATGGAATCACCCGCCGGGGCATGCCGGAACCAGCTCTCAGACGTGCCAGAAGCACGTGCCGGACACAGCCGGAACCACCTACTAGAGAGACCGGAACCACCTGCCAGACCCGCCTGAACCACCTGCTGAGTACGCTGGAACAACCTGCTCTACTCGCTGGAGCACCTGCTGGACACGCCAAAATCACCTGATGGCTACGCCAGCACCACTCGGCAGACAAGCCAGAATCACCTGCAGGGTATGCCGGAACCACCTCTCAGACGTGCCAGAACCCCTTGTCGGACACTCCGGAATCACCTGTCAGGCATGCCGGAACCACCTCTCGAGCGTGCCAGAATGACGTGCCAGAGACACCGGATGCACCTGCCGAGCACGCCGGAACCTCCTCTTCGACTCGCCGGAACCACCAGCCAGAGACGCCAAATCCCCTGCCAGGTAGGCCAGAATCACATGGCGGACGCTCCGGAATCTCCCGCCGGGAAGGTAGGAACCACCTCTCAAACATACTGGAAGCACGTGCCGGACATGCCGGCACCACGTACTGGACAGACCAGAAACACCTGCCGGACCTGCCTGAACCACCTGCTGAGCACACCGGCACAACTTGCTCGACTCGCTGGAGCCACCTGCTGGACACCCCAAAATCACCAGCCAGCTATGCCAGAAGCACTTGCCGTACACTCCGGAATCACCTGCTGGTTACACCAGAGCCACTTGGTGGACAATCCAGATCACCTGCAGGACCATGCCAGAACCACTGTCACACATGCCGGAACCACGTGCCTGACACGCCGTAACCACCTCGCGGACAGACCGGAACCACTACCAGACATGCCTGAACCACCTGCCGAGCATGCCGGAACCACCTGCCGGACACGCCAAAATCACCTGCGGGCTAGGCCAGAAACCACTTGTAGGACTCTCCTGGAGCACCTGCCGGGCATGCGGGAACCACCTCTCAGACGTGCCAGAACCACGTGCGGCACATGACGGAACCCATTACCGGACAGACCGGAACCACCTGCTGGACACGCCAGAATCACCTGCCAAGAACACCGGAACCACCTGAACCAGCTCGCCAGAAACCCTGCGGGCATGCCAAAATCACCTGCCGGCTACACCAGAACCTC
>NW_027225143.1:0-22622 GCF_041296235.1 Equus asinus
GGAGCGTCCGCCATGTGATTCTGGGCCTACCTGGCAGGGGATTTTGGCGTCTCTGGCTGGTGGTTCCGGCGAGTCGAAGAGGAGGTTCCGGCGTGCTCGGCAGGTGCATCCGGTGTCTCTGGCACGTCATTCTGGCACGCTCGAGAGGTGGTTCCGGCATGCCTGACAGGTGATTCCGGAGTGTCCGACAAGGGGTTCTGGCACGTCTGAGAGGTGGTTCCGGCATACCCTGCAGGTGATTCTGGCTTGTCTGCCGAGTGGTGCTGGCGTAGCCATCAGGTGATTTTGGCGTGTCCAGCAGGTGGCTCCAGCGAGTAGAGCAGGTTGTTCCAGCGTACTCAGCAGGTGGTTCAGGCGGGTCTGGCAGGTGGTTCCGGTCTCTCTAGTAGGTGGTTCCGGCGTGTCCGGCACGTGCTTCTGGCACGTCTGAGAGCTGGTTCCGGCATGCCCGGCGGGTGATTCCATAGAGTCCGCCACGTGGTTCTGGCCTAGCTGACAGGTGATTTTGGCGTCCCCGGCAGGTGGTTACAGCGAGTTGAGCAGGAGGTTCCCGGCATGCTCGGCAGTTGCATCCGGTGTCTCTGGCACGTGGTTCTGGCACGTCTGACATTTGGTTGCATCATGTCTGGCAGGTGATTCCGGAGTGTCCGGCAAGAGGGTTCTGGTGTAGCCGGCAGGTGATTTTGGCATGCCCGGCAGGTGTTTCTGGCGAGCTGTTCAGGTGGTTCCGGTGTTCTTGGCAGGTGATTCTGGCGTGTCCAGCAGGTGGTTCCGGTCTGTCCGGTAATGGGTTCCGTCATGTGCCGCACGTGGTTCTGGCACGTCTGAGAGGTGGTTCCCGCATGCCCGGCAGGTGCTCCAGGAGAGTCCTACAAGTGGTTCTGGCCTAGCCCGCAGGTGATTTTGGCGTGTCCGGCAGGTGGTTCCGGCATGCTCGGCAGGTGGTTCAGGCATGTCTGGTAGGTGGTTCCGGTCTGTCCGCGAGGTGGTTCCGGCGTGTCAGGCACGTGGTTCCGGCCATGTGTGACAGGTGGTTCTGGCATGTCCGGCAGGTGATTCTGGATTGTCCACCAAGTGGCTCTGGTGTAACCAGCAGGTGATTCCGGAGTGTACGGCAAGTGGCTCTGGCATAGCTGGCTGGTGATTTTGGGGTGTCCAGCAGGTGGCTCCAGCGAGTCGAGCAAGTTGTTCCGGTGTGCTCAGCAGGTGGTTCAGGCAGGTCCGGCAGGTGTTTCTGGTCTGTCCAGTACGTGGTGCCGGCATGTCCGGCACGTGCTTCCAGTATGTTTGAGAGGTGGTTCCTACCTTCCCGGCGGGAGATTCCGGAGCGTCCGCCATGTGATTCTGGCCTACCTGGCAGGGGATTTTGGCGTCTCTGGCTGGTGGTTCCGGCGAGTCGAAGAGGAGGTTCCGGCGTGCTCGGCAGGTGCATCCGGTGTCTCTGGCACGTCATTCTGGCACGCTCGAGAGGTGGGTTCCGGCATGCCTGACAGGTGATTCCGGAGTGTCCGACAAGGGGTTCTGGCACGTCTGAGAGGTGGTTCCGGCATACCCTGCAGGTGATTCTGGCTTGTCTGCCGAGTGGTGCTGGCGTAGCCATCAGGTGATTTTGGCGTGTCCAGCAGGGTGGCTCCAGCGAGTAGAGCAGGTTGTTCCAGCGTACTCAGCAGGTGGTTCAGGCGGGTCTGGCAGGTGGTCCGGTCTCTCTAGTAGGTGGTTCCGGCGTGTCCGGCACGTGCTTCTGGCACGTCTGAGAGCTGGTTCCGGCATGCCCGGCGGGTGATTCCATAGAGTCCGCCACGTGGTTCTGGCCTAGCTGACAGGTGATTTTGGCGTCCCCGGCAGGTGGTTACAGCGAGTTGAGCAGGAGGTTCCGGGCATGCTCGGCAGTTGCATCCGGTGTCCTCTGGCACGTGGTTCTGGCACGTCTGACATTTGGTTGCATCATGTCTGGCAGGTGATTCCGGAGTGTCCGGCAAGAGGTTCTGGTGTAGCCGGCAGGTGATTTTGGCATGCCCGGCAGGTGTTTCTGGCGAGCTGTTCAGGTGGTTCCGGGTGTTCTTGGCAGGTGATTCTGGCGTGTCCAGCAGGTGGTTCCGGTCTGTCCGGTAATGGGTTCCGTCATGTGCCGCACGTGGTTCTGGCACGTCTGAGAGGTGGTTCCCGCATGCCCGGCAGGTGCTCCAGGAGAGTCCTACAAGTGGTTCTGGCCTAGCCCGCAGGTGATTTTGGCGTGTCCGGCAGGTGGTTCCGGCATGCTCGGCAGGTGGTTCAGGCATGTCTGGTAGGTGGTTCCGGTCTGTCCGCGAGGTGGTTCCGGCGTGTCAGGCACGTGGTTCCGGCATGTGTGACAGGTGGTTCTGGCATGTCCGGCAGGTGATTCTGGATTGTCCACCAAGTGGCTCTGGTGTAACCAGCAGGTGATTCCGGAGTGTACGGCAAGTGGCTCTGGCATAGCTGGCTGGTGATTTTGGGGTGTCCAGCAGGTGGCTCCAGCGAGTCGAGCAAGTTGTTCCGGTGTGCTCAGCAGGTGGTTCAGGCAGGTCCGGCAGGTGTTTCTGGTCTGTCCAGTACGTGGTGCCGGCATGTCCGGCACGTGCTTCCAGTATGTTTGAGAGGTGGTTCCTACCTTCCCGGCGGGAGATTCCGGAGCGTCCGCCATGTGATTCTGGCCTACCTGGCAGGGGATTTTGGCGTCTCTGGCTGGTGGTTCCGGCGAGTCGAACAGGAGGTTCCGGCGTGCTCGGCAGGTGCATCCGGTGTCTCTGGCACGTCATTCTGGCACGCTCGAGAGGTGGTTCCGGCATGCCTGACAGGTGATTCCGGAGTGTCCGACAAGGGGTTCTGGCACGTCTGAGAGGTGGTTCCGGCATACCCTGCAGGTGATTCTGGCTTGTCTGCCGAGTGGTGCTGGCGTAGCCATCAGGTGATTTTGGCGTGTCCAGCAGGTGGCTCCAGCGAGTAGAGCTAAGGTTGTTCCAGCGTACTCAGCAGGTGGTTCAGGCGGGTCTGGCAGGTGGTTCCGGTCTCTCTAGTAGGTGGTTCCGGCGTGTCCGGCACGTGCTTCTGGCACGTCTGAGAGCTGGTTCCGGCATGCCCGGCGGGTGATTCCATAGAGTCCGCCACGTGGTTCTGGCCTAGCTGACAGGTGATTTTGGCGTCCCCGGCAGGTGGTTACAGCGAGTTGAGCAGGAGGTTCCGGCATGCTCGGCAGTTGCATCCGGTGTCTCTGGCACGTGGTTCTGGCACGTCTGACATTTGGTTGCATCATGTCTGGCAGGTGATTCCGGAGTGTCCGGCAAGAGGTTCTGGTGTAGCCGGCAGGTGATTTTGGCATGCCCGGCAGGTGTTTCTGGCGAGCTGTTCAGGTGGTTCCGGTGTTCTTGGCAGGTGATTCTGGCGTGTCCAGCAGGTGGTTCCGGTCTGTCCGGTAATGGGTTCCGTCATGTGCCGCACCGTGGTTCTGGCACGTCTGAGAGGTGGTTCCCGCATGCCCGGCAGGTGCTCCAGGAGAGTCCTACAAGTGGTTCTGGCCTAGCCCGCAGGTGATTTTGGCGTGTCCGGCAGGTGGTTCCGGCATGCTCGGCAGGTGGTTCAGGCATGTCTGGTAGGTGGTTCCGGTCTGTCCGCGAGGTGGTTCCGGCGTGTCAGGCACGTGGTTCCGGCATGTGTGACAGGTGGTTCTGGCATGTCCGGCAGGTGATTCTGGATTGTCCACCAAGTGGCTCTGGTGTAACCAGCAGGTGATTCCGGAGTGTACGGCAAGTGGCTCTGGCATAGCTGGCTGGTGATTTTGGGGTGTCCAGCAGGTGGCTCCAGCGAGTCGAGCAAGTTGTTCCGGTGTGCTCAGCAGGTGGTTCAGGCAGGTCCGGCAGGTGTTTCTGGTCTGTCCAGTACGTGGTGCCGGCATGTCCGGCACGTGCTTCCAGTATGTTTGAGAGGTGGTTCCTACCTTCCCGGCGGGAGATTCCGGAGCGTCCGCCATGTGATTCTGGCCTACCTGGCAGGGGATTTTGGCGTCTCTGGCTGGTGGTTCCGGCGAGTCGAACAGGAGGTTCCGGCGTGCTCGGCAGGTGCATCCGGTGTCTCTGGCACGTCATTCTGGCACGCTCGAGAGGTGGTTCCGGCATGCCTGACAGGTGATTCCGGAGTGTCCGACAAGGGGTTCTGGCACGTCTGAGAGGTGGTTCCGGCATACCCTGCAGGTGATTCTGGCTTGTCTGCCGAGTGGTGCTGGCGTAGCCATCAGGTGATTTTGGCGTGTCCAGCAGGTGGCTCCAGCGAGTAGAGCAGGTTGTTCCAGCGTACTCAGCAGGTGGTTCAGGCGGGTCTGGCAGGTGGTTCCGGTCTCTCTAGTAGGTGGTTCCGGCGTGTCCGGCACGTGCTTCTGGCACGTCTGAGAGCTGGTTCCGGCATGCCCGGCGGGTGATTCCATAGAGTCCGCCACGTGGTTCTGGCCTAGCTGACAGGTGATTTTGGCGTCCCCGGCAGGTGGTTACAGCGAGTTGAGCAGGAGGTTCCGGCATGCTCAGGCAGTTGCATCCGGTGTCTCTGGCACGTGGTTCTGGCACGTCTGACATTTGGTTGCATCATGTCTGGCAGGTGATTCCGGAGTGTCCGGGCAAGAGGTTCTGGTGTAGCCGGCAGGTGATTTTGGCATGCCCGGCAGGTGTTTCTGGCGAGCTGTTCAGGTGGTTCCGGTGTTCTTGGCAGGTGATTCTGGCGTGTCCAGCAGGTGGTTCCGGTCTGTCCGGTAATGGGTTCCGTCATGTGCCGCACGTGGGTTCTGGCACGTCTGAGAGGTGGTTCCCGCATGCCCGGCAGGTGCTCCAGGAGAGTCCTACAAGTGGTTCTGGCCTAGCCCGCAGGTGATTTTGGCGTGTCCGGCAGGTGGTTCCGGCATGCTCGGCAGGTGGTTCAGGCATGTCTGGTAGGTGGTTCCGGTCTGTCCGCGAGGTGGTTCCGGCGTGTCAGGCACGTGGTTCCGGCATGTGTGACAGGTGGTTCTGGCATGTCCGGCAGGTGATTCTGGATTGTCCACCAAGTGGCTCTGGTGTAACCAGCAGGTGATTCCGGAGTGTACGGCAAGTGGCTCTGGCATAGCTGGCTGGTGATTTTGGGGTGTCCAGCAGGTGGCTCCAGCGAGTCGAGCAAGTTGTTCCGGTGTGCTCAGCAGGTGGTTCAGGCAGGGTCCGGCAGGTGTTTCTGGTCTGTCCAGTACGTGGTGCCGGCATGTCCGGCACGTGCTTCCAGTATGTTTGAGAGGTGGTTCCTACCTTCCCGGCGGGAGATTCCGGAGCGTCCGCCATGTGATTCTGGCCTACCTGGCAGGGGATTTTGGCGTCTCTGGCTGGTGGTTCCGGCGAGTCGAACAGGAGGTTCCGGCGTGCTCGGCAGGTGCATCCGGTGTCTCTGGCACGTCATTCTGGCACGCTCGAGAGGTGGTTCCGGCATGCCTGACAGGTGATTCCGGAGTGTCCGACAAGGGGTTCTGGCACGTCTGAGAGGTGGTTCCGGCATACCCTGCAGGTGATTCTGGCTTGTCTGCCGAGTGGTGCTGGCGTAGCCATCAGGTGATTTTGGCGTGTCCAGCAGGTGGCTCCAGCGAGTAGAGCAGGTTGTTCCAGCGTACTCAGCAGGTGGTTCAGGCGGGTCTGGCAGGTGGTTCCGGTCTCTCTAGTAGGTGGTTCCGGCGTGTCCGGCACGTGCTTCTGGCACGTCTGAGAGCTGGTTCCGGCATGCCCGGCGGGTGATTCCATAGAGTCCGCCACGTGGTTCTGGCCTAGCTGACAGGTGATTTTGGCGTCCCCGGCAGGTGGTTACAGCGAGTTGAGCAGGAGGTTCCGGCATGCTCGGCAGTTGCATCCGGTGTCTCTGGCACGTGGTTCTGGCACGTCTGACATTTGGTTGCATCATGTCTGGCAGGTGATTCCGGAGTGTCCGGCAAGAGGTTCTGGTGTAGCCGGCAGGTGATTTTGGCATGCCCGGCAGGTGTTCTGGCGAGCTGTTCAGGTGGTTCCGGTGTTCTTGGCAGGTGATTCTGGCGTGTCCAGCAGGTGGTTCCGGTCTGTCCGGTAATGGGTTCCGTCATGTGCCGCACGTGGTTCTGGCACGTCTGAGAGGTGGTTCCCGCATGCCCGGCAGGTGCTCCAGGAGAGTCCTACAAGTGGTTCTGGCCTAGCCCGCAGGTGGATTTGGCGTGTCCGGCAGGTGGTTCCGGCATGCTCGGCAGGTGGTTCAGGCATGTCTGGTAGGTGGTTCCGGTCTGTCCGCGAGGTGGTTCCGGCGTGTCAGGCACGTGGTTCCGGCATGTGTGACAGGTGGTTCTGGCATGTCCGGCAGGTGATTCTGGATTGTCCACCAAGTGGCTCTGGTGTAACCAGCAGGTGATTCCGGAGTGTACGGCAAGTGGCTCTGGCATAGCTGGCTGGTGATTTTGGGGTGTCCAGCAGGTGGCTCCAGCGAGTCGAGCAAGTTGTTCCGGTGTGCTCAGCAGGTGGTTCAGGCAGGTCCGGCCAGGTGTTTCTGGTCTGTCCAGTACGTGGTGCCGGCATGTCCGGCACGTGCTTCCAGTATGTTTGAGAGGTGGTTCCTACCTTCCCGGCGGGAGATTCCGGAGCGTCCGCCATGTGATTCTGGCCTACCTGGCAGGGGATTTTGGCGTCTCTGGCTGGTGGTTCCGGGCGAGTCGAACGAGGAGGTTCCGGCGTGCTCGGCAGGTGCATCCGGTGTCTCTGGCACGTCATTCTGGCACGCTCGAGAGGTGGTTCCGGCATGCCTGACAGGTGATTCCGGAGTGTCCGACAAGGGGTTCTGGCACGTCTGAGAGGTGGTTCCGGCATACCCTGCAGGTGATTCTGGCTTGTCTGCCGAGTGGTGCTGGCGTAGCCATCAGGTGATTTTGGCGTGTCCAGCAGGTGGCTCCAGCGAGTAGAGCAGGTTGTTCCAGCGTACTCAGCAGGTGGTTCAGGCGGGTCTGGCAGGTGGTTCCGGTCTCTCTAGTAGGTGGTTCCGGCGTGTCCGGCACGTGCTTCTGGCACGTCTGAGAGCTGGTTCCGGCATGCCCGGCGGGTGATCCATAGAGTCCGCCACGTGTTCTGGCCTAGCTGACAGGTGATTTTGGCGTCCCCGGCAGGTGGTTACAGCGAGGTTGAGCAGGAGGTTCCGGCATGCTCGGCAGTTGCATCCGGTGTCTCTGGCACGTGGTTCTGGCACGTCTGACATTTGGTTGCATCATGTCTGGCAGGTGATTCCGGAGTGTCCGGCAAGAGGTTCTGGTGTAGCCGGCAGGTGATTTTGGCATGTCGGCAGGTGTTTCTGGCGAGCTGTTCAGGTGGTTCCGGTGTTCTTGGCAGGTGATTCTGGCGTGTCCAGCAGGTGGTTCCGGTCTGTCCGGTAATGGGTTCCGTCATGTGCCGCACGTGGTTCTGGCACGTCTGAGAGGGGTTCCCGCATGCCCGGCAGGTGCTCCAGGAGAGTCCTACAAGTGGTTCTGGCCTAGCCCGCAGGTGATTTTGGCGTGTCCGGCAGGTGGTTCCGGCATGCTCGGCAGGTGGTTCAGGCATGTCTGGTAGGTGGTTCCGGTCTGTCCGCGAGGTGGTTCCGGCGTGTCAGGCACGTGGTTCCGGCATGTGTGACAGGTGGTTCTGGCATGTCCGGCAGGTGATTCTGGATTGTCCACCAAGTGGCTCTGGTGTAACCAGCAGGTGATTCCGGAGTGTACGGCAAGTGGCTCTGGCATAGCTGGCTGGTGATTTTGGGGTGTCCAGCAGGTGGCTCCAGCGAGTCGAGCAAGTTGTTCCGGTGTGCTCAGCAGGTGGTTCAGGCAGGTCCGGCAGGTGTTTCTGGTCTGTCCAGTACGTGGTGCCGGCATGTCCGGCACGTGCTTCCAGTATGTTTGAGAGGTGGTTCCTACCTTCCCGGCGGGAGATTCCGGAGCGTCCGCCATGTGATTCTGGCCTACCTGGCAGGGGATTTTGGCGTCTCTGGCTGGTGGTTCCGGCGAGTCGAAGAGGAGGTTCCGGCGTGCTCGGCAGGTGCATCCGTGTCTCTGGCACGTCATTCTGGCACGCTCGAGAGGTGGTTCCGGCATGCCTGACAGGTGATTCCGGAGTGTCCGACAAGGGGTTCTGGCACGTCTGAGAGGTGGTTCCGGCATACCCTGCAGGTGATTCTGGCTTGTCTGCCCGAGTGGTGCTGGCGTAGCCATCAGGTGATTTTGGCGTGTCCAGCAGGTGGCTCCAGCGAGTAGAGCAGGTTGTTCCAGCGTACTCAGCAGGTGGTTCAGGCGGGTCTGGCAGGTGGTTCCGGTCTCTCTAGTAGGTGGTTCCGGCGTGTCCGGCACGTGCTTCTGGCACGTCTGAGAGCTGGTTCCGGCATGCCCGGCGGGTGCTCCAGGAGAGTCCTACAAGTGGTTCTGGCCTAGCCCGCAGGTGATTTTGGCGTCCCCGGCAGGTGGTTACAGCGAGTTGAGCAGGAGGTTCCGGCATGCTCGGCAGTTGCATCCGGTGTCTCTGGCACGTGGTTCTGGCACGTCTGACATTTGGTTGCATCATGTCTGGCAGGTGATTCCGGAGTGTCCGGCAAGAGGTTCTGGTGTAGCCGGCAGGTGATTTTGGCATGTCCGGCAGGTGTTTCTGGCGAGCTGTTCAGGTGGTTCCGGTGTTCTTGGCAGGTGATTCTGGCGTGTCCAGCAGGTGGTTCCGGTCTGTCCGGTAATGGGTTCCGTCATGTGCCGCACGTGGTTCTGGCACGTCTGAGAGGTGGTTCCGGCATGCCCGGCAGGTGCTCCAGGAGAGTCCTACAAGTGGTTCTGGCCTAGCCCGCAGGTGATTTTGGCGTGTCCGGCAGGTGGTTCCGGCATGCTCGGCAGGTGGTTCAGGCATGTCTGGTAGGTGGTTCCGGTCTGTCCGCGAGGTGGTTCCGGCGTGTCAGGCACGTGGTTCCGGCATGTGTGACAGGTGGTTCTGGCATGTCCGGCAGGTGATTCTGGATTGTCCACCAAGTGGCTCTGGTGTAACCAGCAGGTGATTCCGGAGTGTACGGCAAGTGGCTCTGGCATAGCTGGCTGGTGATTTTGGGGTGTCCAGCAGGTGGCTCCAGCGAGTCGAGCAAGTTGTTCCGGTGTGCTCAGCAGGTGGTTCAGGCAGGTCCGGCAGGTGTTTCTGGTCTGTCCAGTACGTGGTGCCGGCATGTCCGGCACGTGCTTCCAGTATGTTTGAGAGGTGGTTCCTACCTTCCCGGCGGGAGATTCCGGAGCGTCCGCCATGTGATTCTGGCCTACCTGGCAGGGGATTTTGGCGTCTCTGGCTGGTGGTTCCGGCGAGTCGAAGAGGAGGTTCCGGCGTGCTCGGCAGGTGCATCCGGTGTCTCTGGCACGTCATTCTGGCACGCTCGAGAGGTGGTTCCGGCATGCCTGACAGGTGATTCCGGAGTGTCCGACAAGGGGTTCTGGCACGTCTGAGAGGTGGTTCCGGCATACCCTGCAGGTGATTCTGGCTTGTCTGCCGAGTGGTGCTGGCGTAGCCATCAGGTGATTTTGGCGTGTCCAGCAGGTGGCTCCAGCGAGTAGAGCAGGTTGTTCCAGCGTACTCAGCAGGTGGTTCAGGCGGGTCTGGCAGGTGGTTCCGGTCTCTCTAGTAGGTGGTTCCGGCGTGTCCGGCACGTGCTTCTGGCACGTCTGAGAGCTGGTTCCGGCATGCCCGGCGGGTGATTCCATAGAGTCCGCCACGTGGTTCTGGCCTAGCTGACAGGTGATTTTGGCGTCCCCGGCAGGTGGTTACAGCGAGTTGAGCAGGAGGTTCCGGCATGCTCGGCAGTTGCATCCGGTGTCTCTGGCACGTGGTTCTGGCACGTCTGACATTTGGTTGCATCATGTCTGGCAGGTGATTCCGGAGTGTCCGGCAAGAGGTTCTGGTGTAGCCGGCAGGTGATTTTGGCATGTCCGGCAGGTGTTTCTGGCGAGCTGTTCAGGTGGTTCCGGTGTTCTTGGCAGGTGATTCTGGCGTGTCCAGCAGGTGGTTCCGGTCTGTCCGGTAATGGGTTCCGTCATGTGCCGCACGTGGTTCTGGCACGTCTGAGAGGTGGTTCCCGCATGCCCGGCAGGTGCTCCAGGAGAGTCCTACAAGTGGTTCTGGCCTAGCCCGCAGGTGATTTTGGCGTGTCCGGCAGGTGGTTCCGGCATGCTCGGCAGGTGGTTCAGGCATGTCTGGTAGGTGGTTCCGGTTGTCCGCGAGGTGGTTCCGGCGTGTCAGGCACGTGGTTCCGGCATGTGTGACAGGTGGTTCTGGCATGTCCGGCAGGTGATTCTGGATTGTCCACCAAGTGGCTCTGGTGTAACCAGCAGGTGATTCCGGAGTGTACGGCAAGTGGCTCTGGCATAGCTGGCTGGTGATTTTGGGGTGTCCAGCAGGTGGCTCCAGCGAGTCGAGCAAGTTGTTCCGGTGTGCTCAGCAGGTGGTTCAGGCAGGTCCGGCAGGTGTTTCTGGTCTGTCCAGTACGTGGTGCCGGCATGTCCGGCACGTGCTTCCAGTATGTTTGAGAGGTGGTTCCTACCTTCCCGGCGGGAGATTCCGGAGCGTCCGCCATGTGATTCTGGCCTACCTGGCAGGGGATTTTGGCGTCTCTGGCTGGTGGTTCCGGCGAGTCGAAGAGGAGGTTCCGGCGTGCTCGGCAGGTGCATCCGGTGTCTCTGGCACGTCATTCTGGCACGCTCGAGAGGTGGTTCCGGCATGCCTGACAGGTGATTCCGGAGTGTCCGACAAGGGGTTCTGGCACGTCTGAGAGGTGGTTCCGGCATACCCTGCAGGTGATTCTGGCTTGTCTGCCGAGTGGTGCTGGCGTAGCCATCAGGTGATTTTGGCGTGTCCAGCAGGTGGCTCCAGCGAGTAGAGCAGGTTGTTCCAGCGTACTCAGCAGGTGGTTCAGGCGGGTCTGGCAGGTGGTTCCGGTCTCTCTAGTAGGTGGTTCCGGCGTGTCCGGCACGTGCTTCTGGCACGTCTGAGAGCTGGTTCCGGCATGCCCGGCGGGTGATTCCATAGAGTCCGCCACGTGGTTCTGGCCTAGCTGACAGGTGATTTTGGCGTCCCCGGCAGGTGGTTACAGCGAGTTGAGCAGGAGGTTCCGGCATGCTCGGCAGTTGCATCCGGTGTCTCTGGCACGTGGTTCTGGCACGTCTGACATTTGGTTGCATCATGTCTGGCAGGTGATTCCGGAGTGTCCGGCAAGAGGTTCTGGTGTAGCCGGCAGGTGATTTTGGCATGTCCGGCAGGTGTTTCTGGCGAGCTGTTCAGGTGGTTCCGGTGTTCTTGGCAGGTGATTCTGGCGTGTCCAGCAGGTGGTTCCGGTCTGTCCGGTAATGGGTTCCGTCATGTGCCGCACGTGGTTCTGGCACGTCTGAGAGGTGGTTCCCGCATGCCCGGCAGGTGCTCCAGGAGAGTCCTACAAGTGGTTCTGGCCTAGCCCGCAGGTGATTTTGGCGTGTCCGGCAGGTGGTTCCGGCATGCTCGGCAGGTGGTTCAGGCATGTCTGGTAGGTGGTTCCGGTCTGTCCGCGAGGTGGTTCCGGCGTGTCAGGCACGTGGTTCCGGCATGTGTGACAGGTGGTTCTGGCATGTCCGGCAGGTGATTCTGGATTGTCCACCAAGTGGCTCTGGTGTAACCAGCAGGTGATTCCGGAGTGTACGGCAAGTGGCTCTGGCATAGCTGGCTGGTGATTTTGGGGTGTCCAGCAGGTGGCTCCAGCGAGTCGAGCAAGTTGTTCCGGTGTGCTCAGCAGGTGGTTCAGGCAGGTCCGGCAGGTGTTTCTGGTCTGTCCAGTACGTGGTGCCGGCATGTCCGGCACGTGCTTCCAGTATGTTTGAGAGGTGGTTCCTACCTTCCCGGCGGGAGATTCCGGAGCGTCCGCCATGTGATTCTGGCCTACCTGGCAGGGGATTTTGGCGTCTCTGGCTGGTGGTTCCGGCGAGTCGAAGAGGAGGTTCCGGCGTGCTCGGCAGGTGCATCCGGTGTCTCTGGCACGTCATTCTGGCACGCTCGAGAGGTGGTTCCGGCATGCCTGACAGGTGATTCCGGAGTGTCCGACAAGGGGTTCTGGCACGTCTGAGAGGTGGTTCCGGCATACCCTGCAGGTGATTCTGGCTTGTCTGCCGAGTGGTGCTGGCAGTAGCCATCAGGTGATTTTGGCGTGTCCAGCAGGTGGCTCCAGCGAGTAGAGCAGGTTGTTCCAGCGTACTCAGCAGGTGGTTCAGGCGGGTCTGGCAGGTGGTTCCGGTCTCTCTAGTAGGTGGTTCCGGCGTGTCCGGCACGTGCTTCTGGCACGTCTGAGAGCTGGTTCCGGCATGCCCGGCGGGTGATTCCATAGAGTCCGCCACGTGGTTCTGGCCTAGCTGACAGGTGATTTTGGCGTCCCCGGCAGGTGGTTACAGCGAGTTGAGCAGGAGGTTCCGGCATGCTCGGCAGTTGCATCCGGTGTCTCTGGCACGTGGTTCTGGCACGTCTGACATTTGGTTGCATCATGTCTGGCAGGTGATTCCCGGAGTGTCCGGCAAGAGGTTCTGGTGTAGCCGGCAGGTGATTTTGGCATGTCCGGCAGGTGTTTCTGGCGAGCTGTTCAGGTGGTTCCGGTGTTCTTGGCAGGTGATTCTGGCGTGTCCAGCAGGTGGTTCCGGTCTGTCCGGTAATGGGTTCCGTCATGTGCCGCACGTGGTTCTGGCACGTCTGAGAGGTGGTTCCCGCATGCCCGGCAGGTGCTCCAGGAGAGTCCTACAAGTGGTTCTGGCCTAGCCCGCAGGTGATTTTGGCGTGTCCGGCAGGTGGTTCCGGCATGCTCGGCAGGTGGTTCAGGCATGTCTGGTAGGTGGTTCCGGTCTGTCCGCGAGTGGTTCCGGCGTGTCAGGCACGTGGTTCCGGCATGTGTGACAGGTGGTTCTGGCATGTCCGGCAGGTGATTCTGGATTGTCCACCAAGTGGCTCTGGTGTAACCAGCAGGTGATTCCGGAGTGTACGGCAAGTGGCTCTGGCATAGCTGGCTGGTGATTTTGGGGTGTCCAGCAGGTGGCTCCAGCGAGTCGAGCAAGTTGTTCCGGTGTGCTCAGCAGGTGGTTCAGGCAGGTCCGGCAGGTGTTTCTGGTCTGTCCAGTACGTGGTGCCGGCATGTCCGGCACGTGCTTCCAGTATGTTTGAGAGGTGGTTCCTACCTTCCCGGCGGGAGATTCCGGAGCGTCCGCCATGTGATTCTGGCCTACCTGGCAGGGGATTTTGGCGTCTCTGGCTGGTGGTTCCGGCGAGTCGAAGAGGAGGTTCCGGCGTGCTCGGCAGGTGCATCCGGTGTCTCTGGCACGTCATTCTGGCACGCTCGAGAGGTGGTTCCGGCATGCCTGACAGGTGATTCCGGAGTGTCCGACAAGGGGTTCTGGCACGTCTGAGAGGTGGTTCCGGCATACCCTGCAGGTGATTCTGGCTTGTCTGCCGAGTGGTGCTGGCGTAGCCATCAGGTGATTTTGGCGTGTCCAGCAGGTGGCTCCAGCGAGTAGAGCAGGTTGTTCCAGCGTACTCAGCAGGTGGTTCAGGCGGGTCTGGCAGGTGGTTCCGGTCTCTCTAGTAGGTGGTTCCGGCGTGTCCGGCACGTGCTTCTGGCACGTCTGAGAGCTGGTTCCGGCATGCCCGGCGGGTGATTCCATAGAGTCCGCCACGTGGTTCTGGCCTAGCTGACAGGTGATTTTGGCGTCCCCGGCAGGTGGTTACAGCGAGTTGAGCAGGAGGTTCCGGCATGCTCGGCAGTTGCATCCGGTGTCTCTGGCACGTGGTTCTGGCACGTCTGACATTTGGTTGCATCATGTCTGGCAGGTGATTCCGGAGTGTCCGGCAAGAGGTTCTGGTGTAGCCGGCAGGTGATTTTGGCATGTCCGGCAGGTGTTTCTGGCGAGCTGTTCAGGTGGTTCCGGTGTTCTTGGCAGGTGATTCTGGCGTGTCCAGCAGGTGGTTCCGGTCTGTCCGGTAATGGGTTCCGTCATGTGCCGCACGTGGTTCTGGCACGTCTGAGAGGTGGTTCCCGCATGCCCGGCAGGTGCTCCAGGAGAGTCCTACAAGTGGTTCTGGCCTAGCCCGCAGGTGATTTTGGCGTGTCCGGCAGGTGGTTCCGGCATGCTCGGCAGGTGGTTCAGGCATGTCTGGTAGGTGGTTCCGGTCTGTCCGCGAGGTGGTTCCGGCGTGTCAGGCACGTGGTTCCGGCATGTGTGACAGGTGGTTCTGGCATGTCCGGCAGGTGATTCTGGATTGTCCACCAAGTGGCTCTGGTGTAACCAGCAGGTGATTCCGGAGTGTACGGCAAGTGGCTCTGGCATAGCTGGCTGGTGATTTTGGGGTGTCCAGCAGGTGGCTCCAGCGAGTCGAGCAAGTTGTTCCGGTGTGCTCAGCAGGTGGTTCAGGCAGGTCCGGCAGGTGTTTCTGGTCTGTCCAGTACGTGGTGCCGGCATGTCCGGCACGTGCTTCCAGTATGTTTGAGAGGTGGTTCCTACCTTCCCGGCGGGAGATTCCGGAGCGTCCGCCATGTGATTCTGGCCTACCTGGCAGGGGATTTTGGCGTCTCTGGCTGGTGGTTCCGGCGAGTCGAAGAGGAGGTTCCGGCGTGCTCGGCAGGTGCATCCGGTGTCTCTGGCACGTCATTCTGGCACGCTCGAGAGGTGGTTCCGGCATGCCTGACAGGTGATTCCGGAGTGTCCGACAAGGGGTTCTGGCACGTCTGAGAGGTGGTTCCGGCATACCCTGCAGGTGATTCTGGCTTGTCTGCCGAGTGGTGCTGGCGTAGCCATCAGGTGATTTTGGCGTGTCCAGCAGGTGGCTCCAGCGAGTAGAGCAGGTTGTTCCAGCGTACTCAGCAGGTGGTTCAGGCGGGTCTGGCAGGTGGTTCCGGTCTCTCTAGTAGGTGGTTCCGGCGTGTCCGGCACGTGCTTCTGGCACGTCTGAGAGCTGGTTCCGGCATGCCCGGCGGGTGATTCCATAGAGTCCGCCACGTGGTTCTGGCCTAGCTGACAGGTGATTTTGGCGTCCCCGGCAGGTGGTTACAGCGAGTTGAGCAGGAGGTTCCGGCATGCTCGGCAGTTGCATCCGGTGTCTCTGGCACGTGGTTCTGGCACGTCTGACATTTGGTTGCATCATGTCTGGCAGGTGATTCCGGAGTGTCCGGCAAGAGGTTCTGGTGTAGCCGGCAGGTGATTTTGGCATGTCCGGCAGGTGTTTCTGGCGAGCTGTTCAGGTGGTTCCGGTGTTCTTGGCAGGTGATTCTGGCGTGTCCAGCAGGTGGTTCCGGTCTGTCGGTAATGGGTTCCGTCATGTGCCGCACGTGGTTCTGGCACGTCTGAGAGGTGGTTCCCGCATGCCCGGCAGGTGCTCCAGGAGAGTCCTACAAGTGGTTCTGGCCTAGCCCGCAGGTGATTTTGGCGTGTCCGGCAGGTGGTTCCGGCATGCTCGGCAGGTGGTTCAGGCATGTCTGGTAGGTGGTTCCGGTCTGTCCGCGAGGTGGTTCCGGCGTGTCAGGCACGTGGTTCCGGCATGTGTGACAGGTGGTTCTGGCATGTCCGGCAGGTGATTCTGGATTGTCCACCAAGTGGCTCTGGTGTAACCAGCAGGTGATTCCGGAGTGTACGGCAAGTGGCTCTGGCATAGCTGGCTGGTGATTTTGGGGTGTCCAGCAGGTGGCTCCAGCGAGTCGAGCAAGTTGTTCCGGTGTGCTCAGCAGGTGGTTCAGGCAGGTCCGGCAGGTGTTTCTGGTCTGTCCAGTACGTGGTGCCGGCATGTCCGGCACGTGCTTCCAGTATGTTTGAGAGGTGGTTCCTACCTTCCCGGCGGGAGATTCCGGAGCGTCCGCCATGTGATTCTGGCCTACCTGGCAGGGGATTTTGGCGTCTCTGGCTGGTGGTTCCGGCGAGTCGAAGAGGAGGTTCCGGCGTGCTCGGCAGGTGCATCCGGTGTCTCTGGCACGTCATTCTGGCACGTTCGAGAGGTGGTTCCGGCATGCCTGACAGGTGATTCCGGAGTGTCCGACAAGGGGTTCTGGCACGTCTGAGAGGTGGTTCCGGCATACCCTGCAGGTGATTCTGGCTTGTCTGCCGAGTGGTGCTGGCGTAGCCATCAGGTGATTTTGGCGTGTCCAGCAGGTGGCTCCAGCGAGTAGAGCAGGTTGTTCCAGCGTACTCAGCAGGTGGTTCAGGCGGGTCTGGCAGGTGGTTCCGGTCTCTCTAGTAGGTGGTTCCGGCGTGTCCGGCACGTGCTTCTGGCACGTCTGAGAGCTGGTTCCGGCATGCCCGGCGGGTGATTCCATAGAGTCCGCCACGTGGTTCTGGCCTAGCTGACAGGTGATTTTGGCGTCCCCGGCAGGTGGTTACAGCGAGTTGAGCAGGAGGTTCCGGCATGCTCGGCAGTTGCATCCGGTGTCTCTGGCACGTGGTTCTGGCACGTCTGACATTTGGTTGCATCATGTCTGGCAGGTGATTCCGGAGTGTCCGGCAAGAGGGTTCTGGTGTAGCCGGCAGGTGATTTTGGCATGTCCGGCAGGTGTTTCTGGCGAGCTGTTCAGGTGGTTCCGGTGTTCTTGGCAGGTGATTCTGGCGTGTCCAGCAGGTGGTTCCGGTCTGTCCGGTAATGGGTTCCGTCATGTGCCGCACGTGGTTCTGGCACGTCTGAGAGGTGGTTCCCGCATGCCCGGCAGGTGCTCCAGGAGAGTCCTACAAGTGGTTCTGGCCTAGCCCGCAGGTGATTTTGGCGTGTCCGGCAGGTGGTTCCGGCATGCTCGGCAGGTGGTTCAGGCATGTCTGGTAGGTGGTTCCGGTCTGTCCGCGAGGTGGTTCCGGCGTGTCAGGCACGTGGTTCCGGCATGTGTGACAGGTGGTTCTGGCATGTCCGGCAGGTGATTCTGGATTGTCCACCAAGTGGCTCTGGTGTAACCAGCAGGTGATTCCGGAGTGTACGGCAAGTGGCTCTGGCATAGCTGGCTGGTGATTTTGGGGTGTCCAGCAGGTGGCTCCAGCGAGTCGAGCAAGTTGTTCCGGTGTGCTCAGCAGGTGGTTCAGGCAGGTCCGGCAGGTGTTTCTGGTCTGTCCAGTACGTGGTGCCGGCATGTCCGGCACGTGCTTCCAGTATGTTTGAGAGGTGGTTCCTACCTTCCCGGCGGGGAGATTCCGGAGCGTCCGCCATGTGATTCTGGCCTACCTGGCAGGGGATTTTGGCGTCTCTGGCTGGTGGTTCCGGCGAGTCGAAGAGGAGGTTCCGGCGTGCTCGGCAGGTGCATCCGGTGTCTCTGGCACGTCATTCTGGCACGTTCGAGAGGTGGTTCCGGCATGCCTGACAGGTGATTCCGGAGTGTCCGACAAGGGGTTCTGGCACGTCTGAGAGGTGGTTCCGGCATACCCTGCAGGTGATTCTGGCTTGTCTGCCGAGTGGTGCTGGCGTAGCCATCAGGTGATTTTGGCGTGTCCAGCAGGTGGCTCCAGCGAGTAGAGCAGGTTGTTCCAGCGTACTCAGCAGGTGGTTCAGGCGGGTCTGGCAGGTGGTTCCGGTCTCTCTAGTAGGTGGTTCCGGCGTGTCCGGCACGTGCTTCTGGCACGTCTGAGAGCTGGTTCCGGCATGCCCGGCGGGTGATTCCATAGAGTCCGCCACGTGGTTCTGGCCTAGCTGACAGGTGATTTTGGCGTCCCCGGCAGGTGGTTACAGCGAGTTGAGCAGGAGGTTCCGGCATGCTCGGCAGTTGCATCCGGTGTCTCTGGCACGTGGTTCTGGCACGTCTGACATTTGGTTGCATCATGTCTGGCAGGTGATTCCGGAGTGTCCGGCAAGAGGTTCTGGTGTAGCCGGCAGGTGATTTTGGCATGTCCGGCAGGTGTTTCTGGCGAGCTGTTCAGGTGGTTCCGGTGTTCTTGGCAGGTGATTCTGGCGTGTCCAGCAGGTGGTTCCGGGCTGTCCGGTAATGGGTTCCGTCATGTGCCGCACGTGGTTCTGGCACGTCTGACATTTGGTTGCATCATGTCTGGCAGGTGATTCCGGAGTGTCCGGCAAGAGGGTCTGGTGTAGCCGGCAGGTGATTTTGGCATGTCCGGCAGGTGTTTCTGGCGAGCTGTTCAGGTGGTTCCGGTGTTCTTGGCAGGTGATTCTGGCGTGTCCAGCAGGTGGTTCCGGTCTGTCCGGTAATGGGTTCCGTCATGTGCCGCACGTGGTTCTGGCACGTCTGAGAGGTGGTTCCCGCATGCCCGGCAGGTGCTCCAGGAGAGTCCTACAAGTGGTTCTGGCCTAGCCCGCAGGTGATTTTGGCGTGTCCGGCAGGTGGTTCCGGCATGCTCGGCAGGTGGTTCAGGCATGTCTGGTAGGTGGTTCCGGTCTGTCCGCGAGGTGGTTCCGGCGTGTCAGGCACGTGGTTCCGGCATGTGTGACAGGTGGTTCTGGCATGTCCGGCAGGTGATTCTGGATTGTCCACCAAGTGGCTCTGGTGTAACCAGCAGGTGATTCCGGAGTGTACGGCAAGTGGTTCTGGCATAGCTGGCTGGTGATTTTGGGGTGTCCAGCAGGTGGCTCCAGCGAGTCGAGCAAGTTGTTCCGGTGTGCTCAGCAGGTGGTTCAGGCAGGTCCGGCAGGTGTTTCTGGTCTGTCCAGTACGTGGTGCCGGCATGTCCGGCACGTGCTTCCAGTATGTTTGAGAGGTGGTTCCTACCTTCCCGGCGGGAGATTCCGGAGCGTCCGCCATGTGATTCTGGCCTACCTGGCAGGGGATTTTGGCGTCTCTGGCTGGTGGTTCCGGCGAGTCGAAGAGGAGGTTCCGGCGTGCTCGGCAGGTGCATCCGGTGTCTCTGGCACGTCATTCTGGCACGTTCGAGAGGTGGTTCCGGCATGCCTGACAGGTGATTCCGGAGTGTCCGACAAGGGGTTCTGGCACGTCTGAGAGGTGGTTCCGGCATACCCTGCAGGTGATTCTGGCTTGTCTGCCGAGTGGTGCTGGCGTAGCCATCAGGTGATTTTGGCGTGTCCAGCAGGTGGCTCCAGCGAGTAGAGCAGGTTGTTCCAGCGTACTCAGCAGGTGGTTCAGGCGGGTCTGGCAGGTGGTTCCGGTCTCTCTAGTAGGTGGTTCCGGCGTGTCCGGCACGTGCTTCTGGCACGTCTGAGAGCTGGTTCCGGCATGCCCGGCGGGTGATTCCATAGAGTCCGCCACGTGGTTCTGGCCTAGCTGACAGGTGATTTTGGCGTCCCCGGCAGGTGGTTACAGCGAGTTGAGCAGGAGGTTCCGGCATGCTCGGCAGTTGCATCCGGTGTCTCTGGCACGTGGTTCTGGCACGTCTGACATTTGGTTGCATCATGTCTGGCAGGTGATTCCGGAGTGTCCGGCAAGAGGGGTCTGGTGTAGCCGGCAGGTGATTTTGGCATGTCCGGCAGGTGTTTCTGGCGAGCTGTTCAGGTGGTTCCGGTGTTCTTGGCAGGTGATTCTGGCGTGTCCAGCAGGTGGTTCCGGTCTGTCCGGTAATGGGTTCCGTCATGTGCCGCACGTGGTTCTGGCACGTCTGAGAGGTGGTTCCCGCATGCCCGGCAGGTGCTCCAGGAGAGTCCTACAAGTGGTTCTGGCCTAGCCCGCAGGTGATTTTGGCGTGTCCGGCAGGTGGTTCCGGCATGCTCGGCAGGTGGTTCAGGCATGTCTGGTAGGTGGTTCCGGTCTGTCCGCGAGGTGGTTCCGGCGTGTCAGGCACGTGGTTCCGGCATGTGTGACAGGTGGTTCTGGCATGTCCGGCAGGTGATTCTGGATTGTCCACCAAGTGGCTCTGGTGTAACCAGCAGGTGATTCCGGAGTGTACGGCAAGTGGCTCTGGCATAGCTGGCTGGTGATTTTGGGGTGTCCAGCAGGTGGCTCCAGCGAGTCGAGCAAGTTGTTCCGGTGTGCTCAGCAGGTGGTTCAGGCAGGTCCGGCAGGTGTTTCTGGTCTGTCCAGTACGTGGTGCCGGCATGTCCGGCACGTGCTTCCAGTATGTTTGAGAGGTGGTTCCTACCTTCCCGGCGGGAGATTCCGGAGCGTCCGCCATGTGATTCTGGCCTACCTGGCAGGGGATTTTGGCGTCTCTGGCTGGTGGTTCCGGCGAGTCGAAGAGGAGGTTCCGGCGTGCTCGGCAGGTGCATCCGGTGTCTCTGGCACGTCATTCTGGCACGTTCAGAGAGGTGGTTCCGGCATGCCTGACAGGTGATTCCGGAGTGTCCGACAAGGGGTTCTGGCACGTCTGAGAGGTGGTTCCGGCATACCCTGCAGGTGATTCTGGCTTGTCTGCCGAGTGGTGCTGGCGTAGCCATCAGGTGATTTTGGCGTGTCCAGCAGGTGGCTCCAGCGAGTAGAGCAGGTTGTTCCAGCGTACTCAGCAGGTGGTTCAGGCGGGTCTGGCAGGTGGTTCCGGTCTCTCTAGTAGGTGGTTCCGGCGTGTCCGGCACGTGCTTCTGGCACGTCTGAGAGCTGGTTCCGGCATGCCCGGCGGGTGATTCCATAGAGTCCGCCACGTGGTTCTGGCCTAGCTGACAGGTGATTTTGGCGTCCCCGGCAGGTGGTTACAGCGAGTTGAGCAGGAGGTTCCGGCATGCTCGGCAGTTGCATCCGGTGTCTCTGGCACGTGGTTCTGGCACGTCTGACATTTGGTTGCATCATGTCTGGCAGGTGATTCCGGAGTGTCCGGCAAGAGGGTTCTGGTGTAGCCGGCAGGTGATTTTGGCATGTCCGGCAGGTGTTTCTGGCGAGCTGTTCAGGTGGTTCCGGTGTTCTTGGCAGGTGATTCTGGCGTGTCCAGCAGGTGGTTCCGGTCTGTCCGGTAATGGGTTCCGTCATGTGCCGCACGTGGTTCTGGCACGTCTGAGAGGTGGTTCCCGCATGCCCGGCAGGTGCTCCAGGAGAGTCCTACAAGTGGTTCTGGCCTAGCCCGCAGGTGATTTTGGCGTGTCCGGCAGGTGGTTCCGGCATGCTCGGCAGGTGGTTCAGGCATGTCTGGTAGGTGGTTCCGGTCTGTCCGCGAGGTGGTTCCGGCGTGTCAGGCACGTGGTTCCGGCATGTGTGACAGGTGGTTCTGGCATGTCCGGCAGGTGATTCTGGATTGTCCACCAAGTGGCTCTGGTGTAACCAGCAGGTGATTCCGGAGTGTACGGCAAGTGGCTCTGGCATAGCTGGCTGGTGATTTTGGGGTGTCCAGCAGGTGGCTCCAGCGAGTCGAGCAAGTTGTTCCGGTGTGCTCAGCAGGTGGTTCAGGCAGGTCCGGCAGGTGTTTCTGGTCTGTCCAGTACGTGGTGCCGGCATGTCCGGCACGTGCTTCCAGTATGTTTGAGAGGTGGTTCTACCTTCCCGGCGGGAGATTCCGGAGCGTCCGCCATGTGATTCTGGCCTACCTGGCAGGGGATTTTGGCGTCTCTGGCTGGTGGTTCCGGCGAGTCGAAGAGGAGGTTCCGGCGTGCTCGGCAGGTGCATCCGGTGTCTCTGGCACGTCATTCTGGCACGTTCGAGAGGTGGTTCCGGCATGCCTGACAGGTGATTCCGGAGTGTCCGACAAGGGGTTCTGGCACGTCTGAGAGGTGGTTCCGGCATACCCTGCAGGTGATTCTGGCTTGTCTGCCGAGTGGTGCTGGCGTAGCCATCAGGTGATTTTGGCGTGTCCAGCAGGTGGCTCCAGCGAGTAGAGCAGGTTGTTCCAGCGTACTCAGCAGGTGGTTCAGGCGGGTCTGGCAGGTGGTTCCGGTCTCTCTAGTAGGTGGTTCCGGCGTGTCCGGCACGTGCTTCTGGCACGTCTGAGAGCTGGTTCCGGCATGCCCGGCGGGTGATTCCATAGAGTCCGCCACGTGGTTCTGGCCTAGCTGACAGGTGATTTTGGCGTCCCCGGCAGGTGGTTACAGCGAGTTGAGCAGGAGGTTCCGGCATGCTCGGCAGTTGCATCCGGTGTCTCTGGCACGTGGTTCTGGCACGTCTGACATTTGGTTGCATCATGTCTGGCAGGTGATTCCGGAGTGTCCGGCAAGAGGGTCTGGTGTAGCCGGCAGGTGATTTTGGGCATGTCCGGCAGGTGTTTCTGGCGAGCTGTTCAGGTGGTTCCGGTGTTCTTGGCAGGTGATTCTGGCGTGTCCAGCAGGTGGTTCCGGTCTGTCCGGTAATGGGTTCCGTCATGTGCCGCACGTGTTCTGGCACGTCTGAGAGGTGGTTCCCGCATGCCCGGCAGGTGCTCCAGGAGAGTCCTACAAGTGGTTCTGGCCTAGCCCGCAGGTGATTTTGGCGTGTCCGGCAGGTGGTTCCGGCATGCTCGGCAGGTGGTTCAGGCATGTCTGGTAGGTGGTTCCGGTCTGTCCGCGAGGTGGTTCCGGCGTGTCAGGCACGTGGTTCCGGCATGTGTGACAGGTGGTTCTGGCATGTCCGGCAGGTGATTCTGGATTGTCCACCAAGTGGCTCTGGTGTAACCAGCAGGTGATTCCGGAGTGTACGGCAAGTGGCTCTGGCATAGCTGGCTGGTGATTTTGGGGTGTCCAGCAGGTGGCTCCAGCGAGTCGAGCAAGTTGTTCCGGTGTGCTCAGCAGGTGGTTCAGGCAGGTCCGGCAGGTGTTTCTGGAAAATCCAGTACGTGGTGCCGGCATGTCCGG
>NW_027225144.1:0-15207 GCF_041296235.1 Equus asinus
AACTTGCTCGACTCGCTGGAGCCACCTGCTGGACACCCCAAAATCACCAGCCAGCTATGCCAGAGCCACTTGCCGTACACTCCGGAATCACCTGCTGGTTACACCAGAGCCACTTGGTGGACAATCCAGAATCACCTGCCGGACATGCCAGAACCACCTGTCACACATGCCGGAACCACGTGCCTGACACGCCGGAACCACCTCGCGGACAGACCGGAACCACCTACCAGACATGCCTGAACCACCTGCCGAGCATGCCGGAACCACCTGCCGGACACGCCAAAACACCTGCGGGCTAGGCCAGAACCACTTGTAGGACTCTCCTGGAGCACCTGCCGGGCATGCGGGAACCACCTCTCAGACGTGCCAGAACCACGTGCGGCACATGACGGAACCCATTACCGGACAGACCGGAACCACCTGCTGGACACGCCAGAATCACCTGCCAAGAACACCGGAACCACCTGAACAGCTCGCCAGAAACACCTGCCGGACATGCCAAAATCACCTGCCGGCTACACCAGAACCTCTTGCCGGACACTCCGGAATCACCTGCCAGACATGATGCAACCAAATGTCAGACGTGCCAGAACCACGTGCCAGAGACACCGGATGCAACTGCCGAGCATGCCGGAACCTCCTGCTCAACTCGCTGTAACCACCTGCCGGGGACGCCAAAATCACCTGTCAGCTAGGCCAGAACCACGTGGCGGACTCTATGGAATCACCCGCCGGGCATGCCGGAACCAGCTCTCAGACGTGCCAGAAGCACGTGCCGGACACGCCGGAACCACCTACTAGAGAGACCGGAACCACCTGCCAGACCCGCCTGAACCACCTGCTGAGTACGCTGGAACAACCTGCTCTACTCGCTGGAGCCACCTGCTGGACACGCCAAAATCACCTGATGGCTACGCCAGCACCACTCGGCAGACAAGCCAGAATCACCTGCAGGGTATGCCGGAACCACCTCTCAGACGTGCCAGAACCCCTTGTCGGACACTCCGGAATCACCTGTCAGGCATGCCGGAACCACCTCTCGAGCGTGCCCAGAATGACGTGCCAGAGACACCGGATGCACCTGCCGAGCACGCCGGAACCTCCTCTTCGACTCGCCGGAACCACCAGCCAGAGACGCCAAAATCCCCTGCCAGGTAGGCCAGAATCACATGGCGGACGCTCCGGAATCTCCCGCCGGGAAGGTAGGAACCACCTCTCAAACATACTGGAAGCACGTGCCGGACATGCCGGCACCACGTACTGGACAGACCAGAAACACCTGCCGGACCTGCCTGAACCACCTGCTGAGCACACCGGAACAACTTGCTCGACTCGCTGGAGCCACCTGCTGGACACCCCAAAATCACCAGCCAGCTATGCCAGAGCCACTTGCCGTACACTCCGGAATCACCTGCTGGTTACACCAGAGCCACTTGGTGGACAATCCAGAATCACCTGCCGGACATGCCAGAACCACCTGTCACACATGCCGGAACCACGTGCCTGACACGCCGGAACCACCTCGCGGACAGACCGGAACCACCTACCAGACATGCCTGAACCACCTGCCGAGCATGCCGGAACCACCTGCCGGACACGCCAAAACCACCTGCGGGCTAGGCCAGAACCACTTGTAGGACTCTCCTGGAGCACCTGCCGGGCATGCGGGAACCACCTCTCAGACGTGCCAGAACCACGTGCGGCACATGACGGAACCCATTACCGGACAGACCGGAACCACCTGCTGGACACGCCAGAATCACCTGCCAAGAACACCGGAACCACCTGAACAGCTCGCCAGAAACACCTGCCGGGCATGCCAAAATCACCTGCCGGCTACACCAGAACCTCTTGCCGGACACTCCGGAATCACCTGCCAGACATGATGCAACCAAATGTCAGACGTGCCAGAACCACGTGCCAGAGACACCGATGCAACTGCCGAGCATGCCGGAACCTCCTGCTCAACTCGCTGTAACCACCTGCCGGGGACGCCAAAATCACCTGTCAGCTAGGCCAGAACCACGTGGCGGACTCTATGGAATCACCCGCCGGGCATGCCGGAACCAGCTCTCAGACGTGCCAGAAGCACGTGCCGGACACGCCGGAACCACCTACTAGAGAGACCGGAACCACCTGCCAGACCCGCCTGAACCACCTGCTGAGTACGCTGGAACAACCTGCTCTACTCGCTGGAGCCACCTGCTGGACACGCCAAAATCACCTGATGGCTACGCCAGCACCACTCGGCAGACAAGCCAGAATCACCTGCAGGGTATGCCGGAACCACCTCTCAGACGTGCCAGAACCCCTTGTCGGACACTCCGGAATCACCTGTCAGGCATGCCGGAACCACCTCTCGAGCGTGCCAGAATGACGTGCCAGAGACACCGGATGCACCTGCCGAGCACGCCGGAACCTCCTCTTCGACTCGCCGGAACCACCAGCCAGAGACGCCAAAATCCCCTGCCAGGTAGGCCAGAATCACATGGCGGACGCTCCGGAATCTCCCGCCGGGAAGGTAGGAACCACCTCTCAAACATACTGAAGCACGTGCCGGACATGCCGGCACCACGTACTGGACAGACCAGAAACACCTGCCGGACCTGCCTGAACCACCTGCTGAGCACACCGGAACAACTTGCTCGACTCGCTGGAGCCACCTGCTGGACACCCCAAAATCACCAGCCAGCTATGCCAGAGCCACTTGCCGTACACTCCGGAATCACCTGCTGGTTACACCAGAGCCACTTGGTGGACAATCCAGAATCACCTGCCGGACATGCCAGAACCACCTGTCACACATGCCGGAACCACGTGCCTGACACGCCGGAACCACCTCGCGGACAGACCGGAACCACCTACCAGACATGCCTGAACCACCTGCCGAGCATGCCGGAACCACCTGCCGGACACGCCAAAACCACCTGCGGGCTAGGCCAGAACCACTTGTAGGACTCTCCTGGAGCACCTGCCGGCATGCGGGAACCACCTCTCAGACGTGCCAGAACCACGTGCGGCACATGACGGAACCCATTACCGGACAGACCGGAACCACCTGCTGGACACGCCAGAATCACCTGCCAAGAACACCGGAACCACCTGAACAGCTCGCCAGAAACACCTGCCGGGCATGCCAAAATCACCTGCCGGCTACACCAGAACCTCTTGCCGGACACTCCGGAATCACCTGCCAGACATGATGCAACCAAATGTCAGACGTGCCAGAACCACGTGCCAGAGACACCGGATGCAACTGCCGAGCATGCCGGAACCTCCTGCTCAACTCGCTGTAACCACCTGCCGGGGACGCCAAAATCACCTGTCAGCTAGGCCAGAACCACGTGGCGGACTCTATGGAATCACCCGCCGGGCATGCCGGAACCAGCTCTCAGACGTGCCAGAAGCACGTGCCGGACACGCCGGAACCACCTACTAGAGAGACCGGAACCACCTGCCAGACCCGCCTGAACCACCTGCTGAGTACGCTGGAACAACCTGCTCTACTCGCTGGAGCCACCTGCTGGACACGCCAAAATCACCTGATGGCTACGCCAGCACCACTCGGCAGACAAGCCAGAATCACCTGCAGGGTATGCCGGAACCACCTCTCAGACGTGCCAGAACCCCTTGTCGGACACTCCGGAATCACCTGTCAGGCATGCCGGAACCACCTCTCGAGCGTGCCAGAATGACGTGCCAGAGACACCGGATGCACCTGCCGAGCACGCCGGAACCTCCTCTTCGACTCGCCGGAACCACCAGCCAGAGACGCCAAAATCCCCTGCCAGGTAGGCCAGAATCACATGGCGGACGCTCCGGAATCTCCCGCCGGGAAGGTAGGAACCACCTCTCAAACATACTGGAAGCACGTGCCGGACATGCCGGCACCACGTACTGGACAGACCAGAAACACCTGCCGGACCTGCCTGAACCACCTGCTGAGCACACCGGAACAACTTGCTCGACTCGCTGGAGCCACCTGCTGGACACCCCAAAATCACCAGCCAGCTATGCCAGAGCCACTTGCCGTACACTCCGGAATCACCTGCTGGTTACACCAGAGCCACTTGGTGGACAATCCAGAATCACCTGCCGGACATGCCAGAACCACCTGTCACACATGCCGGAACCACGTGCCTGACACGCCGGAACCACCTCGCGGACAGACCGGAACCACCTACCAGACATGCCTGAACCACCTGCGAGCATGCCGGAACCACCTGCCGGACACGCCAAAACCACCTGCGGGCTAGGCCAGAACCACTTGTAGGACTCTCCTGGAGCACCTGCCGGGCATGCGGGAACCACCTCTCAGACGTGCCAGAACCACGTGCGGCACATGACGGAACCCATTACCGGACAGACCGGAACCACCTGCTGGACACGCCAGAATCACCTGCCAAGAACACCGGAACCACCTGAACAGCTCGCCAGAAACACCTGCCGGGCATGCCAAAATCACCTGCCGGCTACACCAGAACCTCTTGCCGGACACTCCGGAATCACCTGCCAGACATGATGCAACCAAATGTCAGACGTGCCAGAACCACGTGCCAGAGACACCGGATGCAACTGCCGAGCATGCCGGAACCTCCTGCTCAACTCGCTGTAACCACCTGCCGGGGACGCCAAAATCACCTGTCAGCTAGGCCAGAACCACGTGGCGGACTCTATGGAATCACCCGCCGGGCATGCCGGAACCAGCTCTCAGACGTGCCAGAAGCACGTGCCGGACACGCCGGAACCACCTACTAGAGAGACCGGAACCACCTGCCAGACCCGCCTGAACCACCTGCTGAGTACGCTGGAACAACCTGCTCTACTCGCTGGAGCCACCTGCTGGACACGCCAAAATCACCTGATGGCTACGCCAGCACCACTCGGCAGACAAGCCAGAATCACCTGCAGGGTATGCCGGAACCACCTCTCAGACGTGCCAGAACCCCTTGTCGGACACTCCGGAATCACCTGTCAGGCATGCCGGAACCACCTCTCGAGCGTGCCAGAATGACGTGCCAGAGACACCGGATGCACCTGCCGAGCACGCCGGAACCTCCTCTTCGACTCGCCGGAACCACCAGCCAGAGACGCCAAAATCCCCTGCCAGGTAGGCCAGAATCACATGGCGGACGCTCCGGAATCTCCCGCCGGGAAGGTAGGAACCACCTCTCAAACATACTGGAAGCACGTGCCGGACATGCCGGCACCACGTACTGGACAGACCAGAAACACCTGCCGGACCTGCCTGAACCACCTGCTGAGCACACCGGAACAACTTGCTCGACTCGCTGGAGCCACCTGCTGGACACCCCAAAATCACCAGCCAGCTATGCCAGAGCCACTTGCCGTACACTCCGGAATCACCTGCTGGTTACACCAGAGCCACTTGGTGGACAATCCAGAATCACCTGCCGGACATGCCAGAACCACCTGTCACACATGCCGGAACCACGTGCCTGACACGCCGGAACCACCTCGCGGACAGACCGGAACCACCTACCAGACATGCCTGAACACCTGCCGAGCATGCCGGAACCACCTGCCGACACGCCAAAACCACCTGCGGGCTAGGCCAGAACCACTTGTAGGACTCTCCTGGAGCACCTGCCGGGCATGCGGGAACCACCTCTCAGACGTGCCAGAACCACGTGCGGCACATGACGGAACCCATTACCGGACAGACCGGAACCACCTGCTGGACACGCCAGAATCACCTGCCAAGAACACCGGAACCACCTGAACAGCTCGCCAGAAACACCTGCCGGACATGCCAAAATCACCTGCCGGCTACACCAGAACCTCTTGCCGGACACTCCGGAATCACCTGCCAGACATGATGCAACCAAATGTCAGACGTGCCAGAACCACGTGCCAGAGACACCGGATGCAACTGCCGAGCATGCCGGAACCTCCTGCTCAACTCGCTGTAACCACCTGCCGGGGACGCCAAAATCACCTGTCAGCTAGGCCAGAACCACGTGGCGGACTCTATGGAATCACCCGCCGGGCATGCCGGAACCAGCTCTCAGACGTGCCAGAAGCACGTGCCGGACACGCCGGAACCACCTACTAGAGAGACCGGAACCACCTGCCAGACCCGCCTGAACCACCTGCTGAGTACGCTGGAACAACCTGCTCTACTCGCTGGAGCCACCTGCTGGACACGCCAAAATCACCTGATGGCTACGCCAGCACCACTCGGCAGACAAGCCAGAATCACCTGCAGGGTATGCCGGAACCACCTCTCAGACGTGCCAGAACCCCTTGTCGGACACTCCGGAATCACCTGTCAGGCATGCCGGAACCACCTCTCGAGCGTGCCAGAATGACGTGCCAGAGACACCGGATGCACCTGCCGAGCACGCCGGAACCTCCTCTTCGACTCGCCGGAACCACCAGCCAGAGACGCCAAAATCCCCTGCCAGGTAGGCCAGAATCACATGGCGGACGCTCCGGAATCTCCCGCCGGGAAGGTAGGAACCACCTCTCAAACATACTGGAAGCACGTGCCGGACATGCCGGCACCACGTACTGGACAGACCAGAAACACCTGCCGGACCTGCCTGAACCACCTGCTGAGCACACCGGAACAACTTGCTCGACTCGCTGGAGCCACCTGCTGGACACCCCAAAATCACCAGCCAGCTATGCCAGAGCCACTTGCCGTACACTCCGGAATCACCTGCTGGTTACACCAGAGCCACTTGGTGGACAATCCAGAATCACCTGCCGGACATGCCAGAACCACCTGTCACACATGCCGGAACCACGTGCCTGACCACGCCGGACACCACCTCGCGGACAGACCGGAACCACCTACCAGACATGCCTGAACCACCTGCCGAGCATGCCGGAACCACCTGCCGGACACGCCAAAACCACCTGCGGGCTAGGCCAGAACCACTTGTAGGACTCTCCTGGAGCACCTGCCGGGCATGCGGGAACCACCTCTCAGACGTGCCAGAACCACGTGCGGCACATGACGGAACCCATTACCGGGACAGACCGGAACCACCTGCTGGACACGCCAGAATCACCTGCCAAGAACACCGGAACCACCTGAACAGCTCGCCAGAAACACCTGCCGGACATGCCAAAATCACCTGCCGGCTACACCAGAACCTCTTGCCGGACACTCCGGAATCACCTGCCAGACATGATGCAACCAAATGTCAGACGTGCCAGAACCACGTGCCAGAGACACCGGATGCAACTGCCGAGCATGCCGGAACCTCCTGCTCAACTCGCTGTAACCACCTGCCGGGGACGCCAAAATCACCTGTCAGCTAGGCCAGAACCACGTGGCGGACTCTATGGAATCACCCGCCGGGCATGCCGGAACCAGCTCTCAGACGTGCCAGAAGCACGTGCCGGACACGCCGGAACCACCTACTAGAGAGACCGGAACCACCTGCCAGACCCGCCTGAACCACCTGCTGAGTACGCTGGAACAACCTGCTCTACTCGCTGGAGCCACCTGCTGGACACGCCAAAATCACCTGATTGGCTACGCCAGCACCACTCGGCAGACAAGCCAGAATCACCTGCAGGGTATGCCGGAACCACCTCTCAGACGTGCCAGAACCCCTTGTCGGACACTCCGGAATCACCTGTCAGGCATGCCGGAACCACCTCTCGAGCGTGCCAGAATGACGTGCCAGAGACACCGGATGCACCTGCCGAGCACGCCGGAACCTCCTCTTCGACTCGCCGGAACCACCAGCCAGAGACGCCAAAATCCCCTGCCAGGTAGGCCAGAATCACATGGCGGACGCTCCGGAAATCTCCCGCCGGGAAGGTAGGAACCACCTCTCAAACATACTGGAAGCACGTGCCGGACATGCCGGCACCACGTACTGGACAGACCAGAAACACCTGCCGACCTGCCTGAACCACCTGCTGAGCACACCGGAACAACTTGCTCGACTCGCTGGAGCCACCTGCTGGACACCCCAAAATCACCAGCCAGCTATGCCAGAGCCACTTGCCGTACACTCCGGAATCACCTGCTGGTTACACCAGAGCCACTTGGTGGACAATCCAGAATCACCTGCCGGACATGCAGAACCACCTGTCACACATGCCGGAACCACGTGCCTGACACGCCGGAACCACCTCGCGGACAGACCGGAACCACCTACCAGACATGCCTGAACCACCTGCCGAGCATGCCGGAACCACCTGCCGGACACGCCAAAATCACCTGCGGGCTAGGCCAGAACCACTTGTAGGACTCTCCTGGAGCACCTGCCGGGCATGCGGGAACCACCTCTCAGACGTGCCAGAACCACGTGCGGCACATGACGGAACCCATTACCGGACAGACCGGAACCACCTGCTGGACACGCCAGAATCACCTGCCAAGAACACCGGAACCACCTGAACAGCTCGCCAGAAACACCTGCCGGGCATGCCAAAATCACCTGCCGGCTACACCAGAACCTCTTGCCGGACACTCCGGAATCACCTGCCAGACATGATGCAACCAAATGTCAGACGTGCCAGAACCACGTGCCAGAGACACCGGATGCAACTGCCGAGCATGCCGGAACCTCCTGCTCAACTCGCTGTAACCACCTGCCGGGGACGCCAAAATCACCTGTCAGCTAGGCCAGAACCACGTGGCGGACTCTATGGAATCACCCGCCGGGCATGCCGGAACCAGCTCTCAGACGTGCCAGAAGCACGTGCCGGACACGCCGGAACCACCTACTAGAGAGACCGGAACCACCTGCCAGACCCGCCTGAACCACCTGCTGAGTACGCTGGAACAACCTGCTCTACTCGCTGGAGCCACCTGCTGGACACGCCAAAATATCACCTGATGGCTACGCCAGCACCACTCGGCAGACAAGCCAGAATCACCTGCAGGGTATGCCGGAACCACCTCTCAGACGTGCCAGAACCCCTTGTCGGACACTCCGGAATCACCTGTCAGGCATGCCGGAACCACCTCTCGAGCGTGCCAGAATGACGTGCCAGAGACACCGGATGCACCTGCCGAGCACGCCGGAACCTCCTCTTCAGACTCGCCGGAACCACCAGCCAGAGACGCCAAAATCCCCTGCCAGGTAGGCCAGAATCACATGGCGGACGCTCCGGAATCTCCGCCGGGAAGGTAGGAACCACCTCTCAAACATACTGGAAGCACGTGCCGGACATGCCGGCACCACGTACTGGACAGACCAGAAACACCTGCCGGACCTGCCTGAACCACCTGCTGAGCACACCGGAACAACTTGCTCGACTCGCTGGAGCCACCTGCTGGACACCCCAAAATCACCAGCCAGCTATGCCAGAGCCACTTGCCGTACACTCCGGAATCACCTGCTGGTTACACCAGAGCCACTTGGTGGACAATCCAGAATCACCTGCCGGACATGCCAGAACCACCTGTCACACATGCCGGAACCACGTGCCTGACACGCCGGAACCACCTCGCGGACAGACCGGAACCACCTACCAGACATGCCTGAACCACCTGCCGAGCATGCCGGAACCACCTGCCGGACACGCCAAAACCACCTGCGGGCTAGGCCAGAACCACTTGTAGGACTCTCCTGGAGCACCTGCCGGGCATGCGGGAACCACCTCTCAGACGTGCCAGAACCACGTGCGGCACATGACGGAACCCATTACCGGACAGACCGGAACCACCTGCTGGACACGCCAGAATCACCTGCCAAGAACACCGGAACCACCTGAACAGCTCGCCAGAAACACCTGCCGGGCATGCCAAAATCACCTGCCGGCTACACCAGAACCTCTTGCCGGACACTCCGGAATCACCTGCCAGACATGATGCAACCAAATGTCAGACGTGCCAGAACCACGTGCCAGAGACACCGGATGCAACTGCCGAGCATGCCGGAACCTCCTGCTCAACTCGCTGTAACCACCTGCCGGGGACGCCAAAATCACCTGTCAGCTAGGCCAGAACCACGTGGCGGACTCTATGGAATCACCCGCCGGGCATGCCGGAACCAGCTCTCAGACGTGCCAGAAGCACGTGCCGGACACGCCGGAACCACCTACTAGAGAGACCGGAACCACCTGCCAGACCCGCCTGAACCACCTGCTGAGTACGCTGGAACAACCTGCTCTACTCGCTGGAGCCACCTGCTGGACACGCCAAAATCACCTGATGGCTACGCCAGCACCACTCGGCAGACAAGCCAGAATCACCTGCAGGGTATGCCGGAACCACCTCTCAGACGTGCCAGAACCCCTTGTCGGACACTCCGGAATCACCTGTCAGGCATGCCGGAACCACCTCTCGAGCGTGCCAGAATGACGTGCCAGAGACACCGGATGCACCTGCCGAGCACGCCGGAACCTCCTCTTCGACTCGCCGGAACCACCAGCCAGAGACGCCAAAATCCCCTGCCAGGTAGGCCAGAATCACATGGCGGACGCTCCGGAATCTCCCGCCGGGAAGGTAGGAACCACCTCTCAAACATACTGGAAGCACGTGCCGGACATGCCGGCACCACGTACTGGACAGACCAGAAACACCTGCCGGACCTGCCTGAACCACCTGCTGAGCACACCGGAACAACTTGCTCGACTCGCTGGAGCCACCTGCTGGACACCCCAAAATCACCAGCCAGCTATGCCAGAGCCACTTGCCGTACACTCCGGAATCACCTGCTGGTTACACCAGAGCCACTTGGTGGACAATCCAGAATCACCTGCCGGACATGCCAGAACCACCTGTCACACATGCCGGAACCACGTGCCTGACACGCCGGAACCACCTCGCGGACAGACCGGAACCACCTACCAGACATGCCTGAACCACCTGCCGAGCATGCCGGAACCACCTGCCGGACACGCCAAAACCACCTGCGGGCTAGGCCAGAACCACTTGTAGGACTCTCCTGGAGCACCTGCCGGGCATGCGGGAACCACCTCTCAGACGTGCCAGAACCACGTGCGGCACATGACGGAACCCATTACCGGACAGACCGGAACCACCTGCTGGACACGCCAGAATCACCTGCCAAGAACACCGGAACCACCTGAACAGCTCGCCAGAAACACCTGCCGGGCATGCCAAAATCACCTGCCGGCTACACCAGAACCTCTTGCCGGACACTCCGGAATCACCTGCCAGACATGATGCAACCAAATGTCAGACGTGCCAGAACCACGTGCCAGAGACACCGGATGCAACTGCCGAGCATGCCGGAACCTCCTGCTCAACTCGCTGTAACCACCTGCCGGGGACGCCAAAATCACCTGTCAGCTAGGCCAGAACCACGTGGCGGACTCTATGGAATCACCCGCCGGGCATGCCGGAACCAGCTCTCAGACGTGCCAGAAGCACGTGCCGGACACGCCGGAACCACCTACTAGAGAGACCGGAACCACCTGCCAGACCCGCCTGAACCACCTGCTGAGTACGCTGGAACAACCTGCTCTACTCGCTGGAGCCACCTGCTGGACACGCCAAAATCACCTGATGGCTACGCCAGCACCACTCGGCAGACAAGCCAGAATCACCTGCAGGGTATGCCGGAACCACCTCTCAGACGTGCCAGAACCCCTTGTCGGACACTCCGGAATCACCTGTCAGGCATGCCGGAACCACCTCTCGAGCGTGCCAGAATGACGTGCCAGAGACACCGGATGCACCTGCCGAGCACGCCGGAACCTCCTCTTCGACTCGCCGGAACCACCAGCCAGAGACGCCAAAATCCCTGCCAGGTAGGCCAGAATCACATGGCGGACGCTCCGGAATCTCCCGCCGGGAAGGTAGGAACCACCTCTCAAACATACTGGAAGCACGTGCCGGACATGCCGGCACCACGTACTGGACAGACACAGAAACACCTGCCGGACCTGCCTGAACCACCTGCTGAGCACACCGGAACAACTTGCTCGACTCGCTGGAGCCACCTGCTGGACACCCCAAAATCACCAGCCAGCTATGCCAGAGCCACTTGCCGTACACTCCGGAATCACCTGCTGGTTACACAGAGCCACTTGGTGGACAATCCAGAATCACCTGCCGGACATGCCCAGAACCACCTGTCACACATGCCGGAACCACGTGCCTGACACGCCGGAACCACCTCGCGGACAGACCGGAACCACCTACCAGACATGCCTGAACCACCTGCCGAGCATGCCGGAACCACCTGCCGGACACGCCAAAACCACCTGCGGGCTAGGCCAGAACCACTTGTAGGACTCTCCTGGAGCACCTGCCGGGCATGCGGGAACCACCTCTCAGACGTGCCAGAACCACGTGCGGCACATGACGGAACCCATTACCGGACAGACCGGAACCACCTGCTGGACACGCCAGAATCACCTGCCAAGAACACCGGAACCACCTGAACAGCTCGCCAGAAACACCTGCCGGACATGCCAAAATCACCTGCCGGCTACACCAGAACCTCTTGCCGGACACTCCGGAATCACCTGCCAGACATGATGCAACCAAATGTCAGACGTGCCAGAACCACGTGCCAGAGACACCGGATGCAACTGCCGAGCATGCCGGAACCTCCTGCTCAACTCGCTGTAACCACCTGCCGGGGACGCCAAAATCACCTGTCAGCTAGGCCAGAACCACGTGGCGGACTCTATGGAATCACCCGCCGGGCATGCCGGAACCAGCTCTCAGACGTGCCAGAAGCACGTGCCGGACACGCCGGAACCACCTACTAGAGAGACCGGAACCACCTGCCAGACCCGCCTGAACCACCTGCTGAGTACGCTGGAACAACCTGCTCTACTCGCTGGAGCCACCTGCTGGACACGCCAAAATCACCTGATGGCTACGCCAGCACCACTCGGCAGACAAGCCAGAATCACCTGCAGGGTATGCCGGAACCACCTCTCAGACGTGCCAGAACCCCTTGTCGGACACTCCGGAATCACCTGTCAGGCATGCCGGAACCACCTCTCGAGCGTGCCAGAATGACGTGCCAGAGACACCGGATGCACCTGCCGAGCACGCCGGAACCTCCTCTTCGACTCGCCGGAACCACCAGCCAGAGACGCCAAAATCCCCTGCCAGGTAGGCCAGAATCACATGGCGGACGCTCCGGAATCTCCCGCCGGGAAGGTAGGAACCACCTCTCAAACATACTGGAAGCACGTGCCGGACATGCCGGCACCACGTACTGGACAGACCAGAAAACACTGCCGGACCTGCCTGAACCACCTGCTGAGCACACCGGAACAACTTGCTCGACTCGCTGGAGCCACCTGCTGGACACCCCAAAATCACCAGCCAGCTATGCCAGAGCCACTTGCCGTACACTCCGGAATCACCTGCTGCTGTTTACACCAGAGCCACTTGGTGGGACAATCCAGAATCACCTGCCGGACATGCCAGAACCACCTGTCACACATGCCGGAACCACGTGCCTGACACGCCGGAACCACCTCGCGGACAGACCGGAACCACCTACCAGACATGCCTGAACCACCTGCCGAGCATGCCGGAACCACCTGCCGGACACGCCAAAACCACCTGCGGGCTAGGCCAGAACCACTTGTAGGACTCTCCTGGAGCACCTGCCGGGCATGCGGGAACCACCTCTCAGACGTGCCAGAACCACAGTGCGGCACATGACGGAACCCATTACCGGACAGACCGGAACCACCTGCTGGACACGCCAGAATCACCTGCCAAGAACACCGGAACCACCTGAACAGCTCGCCAGAAACACCTGCCGGACATGCCAAAATCACCTGCCGGCTACACCAGAACCTCTTGCCGGACACTCCGGAATCACCTGCCAGACATGATGCAACCAAATGTCAGACGTGCCAGAACCACGTGCCAGAGACACCGGATGCAACTGCCGAGCATGCCGGAACCTCCTGCTCAACTCGCTGTAACCACTGCCGGGGACGCCAAAATCACCTGTCAGCTAGGCCAGAACCACGTGGCGGACTCTATGGAATCACCCGCCGGGCATGCCGGAACCAGCTCTCAGACGTGCCCAGAAGCACGTGCCGGACACGCCGGAACCACCTACTAGAGAGACCGGAACCACCTGCCAGACCCGCCTGAACCACCTGCTGAGTACGCTGGAACAACCTGCTCTACTCGCTGGAGCCACCTGCTGGACACGCCAAAATACACCTGATGGCTACGCCAGCACCACTCGGCAGACAAAGCCAGAATCACCTGCAGGGTATGCCGGAACCACCTCTCAGACGTGCCAGAACCCCTTGTCGGACACTCCGGAATCACCTGTCAGGCATGCCGGAACCACCTCTCGAGCGTGCCAGAATGACGTGCCAGAGACACCGGATGCACCTGCCGAGCACGCCGGAAACCTCCTCTTCGACTCGCCGGAACCACCAGCAGAGACGCCAAAATCCCCTGCCAGGTAGGCAGAATCACATGGCGGACGCTCCGGAATCTCCCGCCGGGAAGGTAGGAACCACCTCTCAAACATACTGGAAGCACGTGCCGGACATGCCGGCACCACGTACTGGACAGACCAGAAACACCTGCCGGACCTGCCTGAACCACCTGTCTGAGCACACCGGAACAACTTGCTCGACTCGCTGGAGCCACCTGCTGGACACCCCAAAATCACCAGCCAGCTATGCCAGAGCCACTTGCCGTACAACTCCGGAATCACCTGCTGGTTACACCAGAGCCACTTGGTGGACAATCCAGAATCACCTGCCGGACATGCCAGAACCACCTGTCACACATGCCGGAACCACGTGCCTGACACGCCGGAACCACCTCGCGGACAGACCGGAACCACCTACCAGACATGCCCTGAACCACCTGCCGAGCATGCCGGAACCACCTGCCGGACACGCCAAAACCACCTGCGGGCTAGGCCAGAACCACTTGTAGGACTCTCCTGGAGCACCTGCCGGGCATGCGGGAACCACCTCTCAGACGTGCCAGAACCACGTGCGGCACATGACGGAACCCATTACCGGACAGACCGGAACCACCTGCTGGACACGCCAGAATCACCTGCCAAGAACACCGGAACCACCTGAACAGCTCGCCAGAAACACCTGCCGGGCATGCCAAAATCACCTGCCGGCTACACCAGAACCTCTTGCCGGACACTCCGGAATCACCTGCCAGACATGATGCAACAAATGTCAGACGTGCCCAGAACCCACGTGCCAGAGACACCGGATGCAACTGCCGAGCATGCCGGAACCTCCTGCTCAACTCGCTGTAACCACCTGCCGGGAGACGCC
>NW_027225145.1:0-23237 GCF_041296235.1 Equus asinus
GCATGTCCGGCACGTGCTTCCAGTATGTTTGAGAGGTGGTTCCTACCTTCCCGGCGGGAGATTCCGGAGCGTCCGCCATGTGATTCTGGCCTACCTGGCAGGGGATTTTGGCGTCTCTGGCTGGTGGTTCCGGCGAGTCGAAGAGGAGGTTCCGGCGTGCTCGGCAGGTGCATCCGGTGTCTCTGGCACGTCATTCTGGCACGCTCGAGAGGTGGTTCCGGCATGCCTGACAGGTGATTCCGGAGTGTCCGACAAGGGTTCTGGCACGTCTGAGAGGTGGTTCCGGCATACCCTGCAGGTGATTCTGGCTTGTCTGCCGAGTGGTGCTGGCGTAGCCATCAGGTGATTTTGGCGTGTCCAGCAGGTGGCTCCAGCGAGTAGAGCAGGTTGTTCCAGCGTACTCAGCAGGTGGTTCAGGCGGGTCTGGCAGGTGGTTCCGGTCTCTCTAGTAGGTGGTTCCGGCGTGTCCGGCACGTGCTTCTGGCACGTCTGAGAGCTGGTTCCGGCATGCCCGGCGGGTGATTCCATAGAGTCCGCCACGTGGTTCTGGCCTAGCTGACAGGTGATTTTGGCGTCCCCGGCAGGTGGTTACAGCGAGTTGAGCAGGAGGTTCCGGCATGCTCGGCAGTTGCATCCGGTGTCTCTGGCACGTGGTTCTGGCACGTCTGACATTTGGTTGCATCATGTCTGGCAGGTGATTCCGGAGTGTCCGGCAAGAGGTTCTGGTGTAGCCGGCAGGTGATTTTGGCATGTCCGGCAGGTGTTTCTGGCGAGCTGTTCAGGTGGTTCCGGTGTTCTTGGCAGGTGATTCTGGCGTGTCCAGCAGGTGGTTCCGGTCTGTCCGGTAATGGGTTCCGTCATGTGCCGCACGTGGTTCTGGCACGTCTGAGAGGTGGTTCCCGCATGCCCGGCAGGTGCTCCAGGAGAGTCCTACAAGTGGTTCTGGCCTAGCCCGCAGGTGGTTTTGGCGTGTCCGGCAGGTGGTTCCGGCATGCTCGGCAGGTGGTTCAGGCATGTCTGGTAGGTGTTCCGGTCTGTCCGCGAGGTGGTTCCGGCGTGTCAGGCACGTGGTTCCGGCATGTGTGACAGGTGGTTCTGGCATGTCCGGCAGGTGATTCTGGATTGTCCACCAAGTGGCTCTGGTGTAACCAGCAGGTGATTCCGGAGTGTACGGCAAGTGGCTCTGGCATAGCTGGCTGGTGATTTTGGGGTGTCCAGCAGGTGCTCCAGCGAGTCGAGCAAGTTGTTCCGGTTGTGCTCAGCAGGTGGTTCAGGCAGGTCCGGCAGGTGTTTCTGGTCTGTCCAGTACGTGGTGCCGGCATGTCCGGCACGTGCTTCCAGTATGTTTGAGAGGTGGTTCCTACCTTCCCGGCGGGAGATTCCGGAGCGTCCGCCATGTGATTCTGGCCTACCTGGCAGGGGATTTTGGCGTCTCTGGCTGGTGGTTCCGGCGAGTCGAAGAGGAGGTTCCGGCGTGCTCGGCAGGTGCATCCGGTGTCTCTGGCACGTCATTCTGGCACGCTCGAGAGGTGGTTCCGGCATGCCTGACAGGTGATTCCGGATGTGTCCGACAAGGGGTTCTGGCACGTCTGAGAGGTGGTTCCGGCATACCCTGCAGGTGATTCTGGCTTGTCTGCCGAGTGGTGCTGGCGTAGCCATCAGGTGATTTTGGCGTGTCCAGCAGGTGGCTCCAGCGAGTAGAGCAGGTTGTTCCAGCGTACTCAGCAGGTGGTTCAGGCGGGTCTGGCAGGTGGTTCCGGTCTCTCTAGTAGGTGGTTCCGGCGTGTCCGGCACGTGCTTCTGGCACGTCTGAGAGCTGGTTCCGGCATGCCCGGCGGGTGATTCCATAGAGTCCGCCACGTGGTTCTGGCCTAGCTGACAGGTGATTTTGGCGTCCCCGGCAGGTGGTTACAGCGAGTTGAGCAGGAGGTTCCGGCATGCTCGGCAGTTGCATCCGGTGTCTCTGGCACGTGGTTCTGGCACGTCTGACATTTGGTTGCATCATGTCTGGCAGGTGATTCCGGAGTGTCCGGCAAGAGGTTCTGGTGTAGCCGGCAGGTGATTTTGGCATGTCCGGCAGGTGTTTCTGGCGAGCTGTTCAGGTGGTTCCGGTGTTCTTGGCAGGTGATTCTGGCGTGTCCAGCAGGTGGTTCCGGTCTGTCCGGTAATGGGTTCCGTCATGTGCCGCACGTGGTTCTGGCACGTCTGAGAGGTGGTTCCCGCATGCCCGGCAGGTGCTCCAGGAGAGTCCTACAAGTGGTTCTGGCCTAGCCCGCAGGTGGTTTTGGCGTGTCCGGCAGGTGGTTCCGGCATGCTCGGCAGGTGGTTCAGGCATGTCTGGTAGGTGGTTCCGGTCTGTCCGCGAGGTGGTTCCGGCGTGTCAGGCACGTGGTTCCGGCATGTGTGACAGGTGGTTCTGGCATGTCCGGCAGGTGATTCTGGATTGTCCACCAAGTGGCTCTGGTGTAACCAGCAGGTGATTCCGGAGTGTACGGCAAGTGGCTCTGGCATAGCTGGCTGGTGATTTTGGGGTGTCCAGCAGGTGGCTCCAGCGAGTCGAGCAAGTTGTTCCGGTGTGCTCAGCAGGTGGTTCAGGCAGGTCCGGCAGGTGTTTCTGGTCTGTCCAGTACGTGGTGCCGGCATGTCCGGCACGTGCTTCCAGTATGTTTGAGAGGTGGTTCCTACCTTCCCGGCGGGAGATTCCGGAGCGTCCGCCATGTGATTCTGGCCTACCTGGCAGGGGATTTTGGCGTCTCTGGCTGGTGGTTCCGGCGAGTCGAAGAGGAGGTTCCGGCGTGCTCGGCAGGTGCATCCGGTGTCTCTGGCACGTCATTCTGGCACGCTCGAGAGGTGGTTCCGGCATGCCTGACAGGTGATTCCGGAGTGTCCGACAAGGGGTTCTGGCACGTCTGAGAGGTGGTTCCGGCATACCTGCAGGTGATTCTGGCTTGTCTGCCGAGTGGTGCTGGCGTAGCCATCAGGTGATTTTGGCGTGTCCAGCAGGTGGCTCCAGCGAGTAGAGCAGGTTGTTCCAGCGTACTCAGCAGGTGGTTCAGGCGGGTCTGGCAGGTGGTTCCGGTCTCTCTAGTAGGTGGTTCCGGCGTGTCCGGCACGTGCTTCTGGCACGTCTGAGAGCTGGTTCCGGCATGCCCGGCGGGTGATTCCATAGAGTCCGCCACGTGGTTCTGGCCTAGCTGACAGGTGATTTTGGCGTCCCCGGCAGGTGGTTACAGCGAGTTGAGCAGGAGGTTCCGGCATGCTCGGCAGTTGGCATCCGGTGTCTCTGGCACGTGGTTCTGGCACGTCTGACATTTGGTTGCATCATGTCTGGCAGGTGATTCCGGAGTGTCCGGCAAGAGGTTCTGGTGTAGCCGGCAGGTGATTTTGGCATGTCCGGCAGGTGTTTCTGGCGAGCTGTTCAGGTGGTTCCGGTGTTCTTGGCAGGTGATTCTGGCGTGTCCAGCAGGTGGTTCCGGTCTGTCCGGTAATGGGTTCCGTCATGTGCCGCACGTGGTTCTGGCACGTCTGAGAGGTGGTTCCCGCATGCCCGGCAGGTGCTCCAGGAGAGTCCTACAAGTGGTTCTGGCCTAGCCCGCAGGTGGTTTTGGCGTGTCCGGCAGGTGGTTCCGGCATGCTCGGCAGGTGGTTCAGGCATGTCTGGTAGGTGGTTCCGGTCTGTCCGCGAGGTGGTTCCGGCGTGTCAGGCACGTGGTTCCGGCATGTGTGACAGGTGGTTCTGGCATGTCCGGCAGGTGATTCTGGATTGTCCACCAAGTGGCTCTGGTGTAACCAGCAGGTGATTCCGGAGTGTACGGCAAGTGGCTCTGCATAGCTGGCTGGTGATTTTGGGGTGTCCAGCAGGTGGCTCCAGCGAGTCGAGCAAGTTGTTCCGGTGTGCTCAGCAGGTGGTTCAGGCAGGTCCGGCAGGTGTTTCTGGTCTGTCCAGTACGTGGTGCCGGCATGTCCGGCACGTGCTTCCAGTATGTTTGAGAGGTGGTTCCTACCTTCCCGGCGGGAGATTCCGGAGCGTCCGCCATGTGATTCTGGCCTACCTGGCAGGGGATTTTGGCGTCTCTGGCTGGTGGTTCCGGCGAGTCGAAGAGGAGGTTCCGGCGTGCTCGGCAGGTGCATCCGGTGTCTCTGGCACGTCATTCTGGCACGCTCGAGAGGTGGTTCCGGCATGCCTGACAGGTGATTCCGGAGTGTCGACAAGGGGTTCTGGCACGTCTGAGAGGTGGTTCCGGCATACCCTGCAGGTGATTCTGGCTTGTCTGCCGAGTGGTGCTGGCGTAGCCATCAGGTGATTTTGGCGTGTCCAGCAGGTGGCTCCAGCGAGTAGAGCAGGTTGTTCCAGCGTACTCAGCAGGTGGTTCAGGCGGGTCTGGCAGGTGGTTCCGGTCTCTCTAGTAGGTGGTTCCGGCGTGTCGGCACGTGCTTCTGGCACGTCTGAGAGCTGGTTCCGGCATGCCCGGCGGGTGATTCCATAGAGTCCGCCACGTGGTTCTGGCCTAGCTGACAGGTGATTTTGGCGTCCCCGGCAGGTGGTTACAGCGAGTTGAGCAGGAGGTTCCGGCATGCTCGGCAGTTGCATCCGGTGTCTCTGGCACGTGGTTCTGGCACGTCTGACATTTGGTTGCATCATGTCTGGCAGGTGATTCCGGAGTGTCCGGCAAGAGGTTCTGGTGTAGCGGCAGGTGATTTTGGCATGTCCGGCAGGTGTTTCTGGCGAGCTGTTCAGGTGGTTCCGGTGTTCTTGGCAGGTGATTCTGGCGTGTCCAGCAGGTGGTTCCGGTCTGTCCGGTAATGGGTTCCGTCATGTGCCGCACGTGGTTCTGGCACGTCTGAGAGGTGGTTCCCGCATGCCCGGCAGGTGCTCCAGGAGAGTCCTACAAGTGGTTCTGGCCTAGCCCGCAGGTGGTTTTGGCGTGTCCGGCAGGTGGTTCCGGCATGCTCGGCAGGTGGTTCAGGCATGTCTGGTAGGTGGTTCCGGTCTGTCCGCGAGGTGGTTCCGGCGTGTCAGGCACGTGGTTCCGGCATGTGTGACAGGTGGTTCTGGCATGTCCGGCAGGTGATTCTGGATTGTCCACCAAGTGGCTCTGGTGTAACCAGCAGGTGATTCCGGAGTGTACGGCAAGTGGCTCTGGCATAGCTGGCTGGTGATTTTGGGGTGTCCAGCAGGTGGCTCCAGCGAGTCGAGCAAGTTGTTCCGGTGTGCTCAGCAGGTGGTTCAGGCAGGTCCGGCAGGTGTTTCTGGTCTGTCCAGTACGTGGTGCCGGCATGTCCGGCACGTGCTTCCAGTATGTTTGAGAGGTGGTTCCTACCTTCCCGGCGGGAGATTCCGGAGCGTCCGCCATGTGATTCTGGCCTACCTGGCAGGGGATTTTGGCGTCTCTGGCTGGTGGTTCCGGCGAGTCGAAGAGGAGGTTCCGGCGTGCTCGGCAGGTGCATCCGGTGTCTCTGGCACGTCATTCTGGCACGCTCGAGAGGTGGTTCCGGCATGCCTGACAGGTGATTCCGGAGTGTCCGACAAGGGGTTCTGGCACGTCTGAGAGGTGGTTCCGGCATACCCTGCAGGTGATTCTGGCTTGTCTGCCGAGTGGTGCTGGCGTAGCCATCAGGTGATTTTGGCGTGTCCAGCAGGTGGCTCCAGCGAGTAGAGCAGGTTGTTCCAGCGTACTCAGCAGGTGGTTCAGGCGGGTCTGGCAGGTGGTTCCGGTCTCTCTAGTAGGTGGTTCCGGCGTGTCCGGCACGTGCTTCTGGCACGTCTGAGAGCTGGTTCCGGCATGCCCGGCGGGTGATTCCATAGAGTCCGCCACGTGGTTCTGGCCTAGCTGACAGGTGATTTTGGCGTCCCCGGCAGGTGGTTACAGCGAGTTGAGCAGGAGGTTCCGGCATGCTCGGCAGTTGCATCCGGTGTCTCTGGCACGTGGTTCTGGCACGTCTGACATTTGGTTGCATCATGTCTGGCAGGTGATTCCGGAGTGTCCGGCAAGAGGTTCTGGTGTAGCCGGCAGGTGATTTTGGCATGTCCGGCAGGTGTTTCTGGCGAGCTGTTCAGGTGGTTCCGGTGTTCTTGGCAGGTGATTCTGGCGTGTCCAGCAGGTGGTTCCGGTCTGTCCGGTAATGGGTTCCGTCATGTGCCGCACGTGGTTCTGGCACGTCTGAGAGGTGGTTCCCGCATGCCCGGCAGGTGCTCCAGGAGAGTCCTACAAGTGGTTCTGGCCTAGCCCGCAGGTGGTTTTGGCGTGTCCGGCAGGTGGTTCCGGCATGCTCGGCAGGTGGTTCAGGCATGTCTGGTAGGTGGTTCCGGTCTGTCCGCGAGGTGGTTCCGGCGTGTCAGGCACGTGGTTCCGGCATGTGTGACAGGTGGTTCTGGCATGTCCGGCAGGTGATTCTGGATTGTCCACCAAGTGGCTCTGGTGTAACCAGCAGGTGATTCCGGAGTGTACGGCAAGTGGCTCTGGCATAGCTGGCTGGTGATTTTGGGGTGTCCAGCAGGTGGCTCCAGCGAGTCGAGCAAGTTGTTCCGGTGTGCTCAGCAGGTGGTTCAGGCAGGTCCGGCAGGTGTTTCTGGTCTGTCCAGTACGTGGTGCCGGCATGTCCGGCACGTGCTTCCAGTATGTTTGAGAGGTGGTTCCTACCTTCCCGGCGGGAGATTCCGGAGCGTCCGCCATGTGATTCTGGCCTACCTGGCAGGGGATTTTGGCGTCTCTGGCTGGTGGTTCCGGCGAGTCGAAGAGGAGGTTCCGGCGTGCTCGGCAGGTGCATCCGGTGTCTCTGGCACGTCATTCTGGCACGCTCGAGAGGTGGTTCCGGCATGCCTGACAGGTGATTCCGGAGTGTCCGACAAGGGGTTCTGGCACGTCTGAGAGGTGGTTCCGGCATACCCTGCAGGTGATTCTGGCTTGTCTGCCGAGTGGTGCTGGCGTAGCCATCAGGTGATTTTGGCGTGTCCAGCAGGTGGCTCCAGCGAGTAGAGCAGGTTGTTCCAGCGTACTCAGCAGGTGGTTCAGGCGGGTCTGGCAGGTGGTTCCGGTCTCTCTAGTAGGTGGTTCCGGCGTGTCCGGCACGTGCTTCTGGCACGTCTGAGAGCTGGTTCCGGCATGCCCGGCGGGTGATTCCATAGAGTCCGCCACGTGGTTCTGGCCTAGCTGACAGGTGATTTTGGCGTCCCCGGCAGGTGGTTGCAGCGAGTTGAGCAGGAGGTTCCGGCATGCTCGGCAGTTGCATCCGGTGTCTCTGGCACGTGGTTCTGGCACGTCTGACATTTGGTTGCATCATGTCTGGCAGGTGATTCCGGAGTGTCCGGCAAGAGGTTCTGGTGTAGCCGGCAGGTGATTTTGGCATGTCCGGCAGGTGTTTCTGGCGAGCTGTTCAGGTGGTTCCGGTGTTCTTGGCAGGTGATTCTGGCGTGTCCAGCAGGTGGTTCCGGTCTGTCCGGTAATGGGTTCCGTCATGTGCCGCACGTGGTTCTGGCACGTCTGAGAGGTGGTTCCCGCATGCCCGGCAGGTGCTCCAGGAGAGTCCTACAAGTGGTTCTGGCCTAGCCCGCAGGTGGTTTTGGCGTGTCCGGCAGGTGGTTCCGGCATGCTCGGCAGGTGGTTCAGGCATGTCTGGTAGGTGGTTCCGGTCTGTCCGCGAGGTGGTTCCGGCGTGTCAGGCACGTGGTTCCGGCATGTGTGACAGGTGGTTCTGGCATGTCCGGCAGGTGATTCTGGATTGTCCACCAAGTGGCTCTGGTGTAACCAGCAGGTGATTCCGGAGTGTACGGCAAGTGGCTCTGGCATAGCTGGCTGGTGATTTTGGGGTGTCCAGCAGGTGGCTCCAGCGAGTCGAGCAAGTTGTTCCGGTGTGCTCAGCAGGTGGTTCAGGCAGGTCCGGCAGGTGTTTCTGGTCTGTCCAGTACGTGGTGCCGGCATGTCCGGCACGTGCTTCCAGTATGTTTGAGAGGTGGTTCCTACCTTCCCGGCGGGAGATTCCGGAGCGTCCGCCATGTGATTCTGGCCTACCTGGCAGGGGATTTTGGCGTCTCTGGCTGGTGGTTCCGGCGAGTCGAAGAGGAGGTTCCGGCGTGCTCGGCAGGTGCATCCGGTGTCTCTGGCACGTCATTCTGGCACGCTCGAGAGGTGGTTCCGGCATGCCTGACAGGTGATTCCGGAGTGTCCGACAAGGGGTTCTGGCACGTCTGAGAGGTGGTTCCGGCATACCCTGCAGGTGATTCTGGCTTGTCTGCCGAGTGGTGCTGGCGTAGCCATCAGGTGATTTTGGCGTGTCCAGCAGGTGGCTCCAGCGAGTAGAGCAGGTTGTTCCAGCGTACTCAGCAGGTGGTTCAGGCGGGTCTGGCAGGTGGTTCCGGTCTCTCTAGTAGGTGGTTCCGGCGTGTCCGGCACGTGCTTCTGGCACGTCTGAGAGCTGGTTCCGGCATGCCCGGCGGGTGATTCCATAGAGTCCGCCACGTGGTTCTGGCCTAGCTGACAGGTGATTTTGGCGTCCCCGGCAGGTGGTTACAGCGAGTTGAGCAGGAGGTTCCGGCATGCTCGGCAGTTGCATCCGGTGTCTCTGGCACGTGGTTCTGGCACGTCTGACATTTGGTTGCATCATGTCTGGCAGGTGATTCCGGAGTGTCCGGCAAGAGGTTCTGGTGTAGCCGGCAGGTGATTTTGGCATGTCCGGCAGGTGTTTCTGGCGAGCTGTTCAGGTGGTTCCGGTGTTCTTGGCAGGTGATTCTGGCGTGTCCAGCAGGTGGTTCCGGTCTGTCCGGTAATGGGTTCCGTCATGTGCCGCACGTGGTTCTGGCACGTCTGAGAGGTGGTTCCCGCATGCCCGGCAGGTGCTCCAGGAGAGTCCTACAAGTGGTTCTGGCCTAGCCCGCAGGTGGTTTTGGCGTGTCCGGCAGGTGGTTCCGGCATGCTCGGCAGGTGGTTCAGGCATGTCTGGTAGGTGGTTCCGGTCTGTCCGCGAGGTGGTTCCGGCGTGTCAGGCACGTGGTTCCGGCATGTGTGACAGGTGGTTCTGGCATGTCCGGCAGGTGATTCTGGATTGTCCACCAAGTGGCTCTGGTGTAACCAGCAGGTGATTCCGGAGTGTACGGCAAGTGGCTCTGGCATAGCTGGCTGGTGATTTTGGGGTGTCCAGCAGGTGGCTCCAGCGAGTCGAGCAAGTTGTTCCGGTGTGCTCAGCAGGTGGTTCAGGCAGGTCCGGCAGGTGTTTCTGGTCTGTCCAGTACGTGGTGCCGGCATGTCCGGCACGTGCTTCCAGTATGTTTGAGAGGTGGTTCCTACCTTCCCGGCGGAGATTCCGGAGCGTCCGCCATGTGATTCTGGCCTACCTGGCAGGGGATTTTGGCGTCTCTGGCTGGTGGTTCCGGCGAGTCGAAGAGGAGGTTCCGGCGTGCTCGGCAGGTGCATCCGGTGTCTCTGGCACGTCATTCTGGCACGCTCGAGAGGTGGTTCCGGCATGCCTGACAGGTGATTCCGGAGTGTCCGACAAGGGGTTCTGGCACGTCTGAGAGGTGGTTCCGGCATACCCTGCAGGTGATTCTGGCTTGTCTGCCGAGTGGTGCTGGCGTAGCCATCAGGTGATTTTGGCGTGTCCAGCAGGTGGCTCCAGCGAGTAGAGCAGGTTGTTCCAGCGTACTCAGCAGGTGGTTCAGGCGGGTCTGGCAGGTGGTTCCGGTCTCTCTAGTAGGTGGTTCCGGCGTGTCCGGCACGTGCTTCTGGCACGTCTGAGAGCTGGTTCCGGCATGCCCGGCGGGTGATTCCATAGAGTCCGCCACGTGGTTCTGGCCTAGCTGACAGGTGATTTTGGCGTCCCCGGCAGGTGGTTACAGCGAGTTGAGCAGGAGGTTCCGGCATGCTCGGCAGTTGCATCCGGTGTCTCTGGCACGTGGTTCTGGCACGTCTGACATTTGGTTGCATCATGTCTGGCAGGTGATTCCGGAGTGTCCGGCAAGAGGTTCTGGTGTAGCCGGCAGGTGATTTTGGCATGTCCGGCAGGTGTTTCTGGCGAGCTGTTCAGGTGGTTCCGGTGTTCTTGGCAGGTGATTCTGGCGTGTCCAGCAGGTGGTTCCGGTCTGTCCGGTAATGGGTTCCGTCATGTGCCGCACGTGGTTCTGGCACGTCTGAGAGGTGGTTCCCGCATGCCCGGCAGGTGCTCCAGGAGAGTCCTACAAGTGGTTCTGGCCTAGCCCGCAGGTGATTTTGGCGTGTCCGGCAGGTGGTTCCGGCATGCTCGGCAGGTGGTTCAGGCATGTCTGGTAGGTGGTTCCGGTCTGTCCGCGAGGTGGTTCCGGCGTGTCAGGCACGTGGTTCCGGCATGTGTGACAGGTGGTTCTGGCATGTCCGGCAGGTGATTCTGGATTGTCCACCAAGTGGCTCTGGTGTAACCAGCAGGTGATTCCGGAGTGTACGGCAAGTGGCTCTGGCATAGCTGGCTGGTGATTTTGGGGTGTCCAGCAGGTGGCTCCAGCGAGTCGAGCAAGTTGTTCCGGTGTGCTCAGCAGGTGGTTCAGGCAGGTCCGGCAGGTGTTTCTGGTCTGTCCAGTACGTGGTGCCGGCATGTCCGGCACGTGCTTCCAGTATGTTTGAGAGGTGGTTCCTACCTTCCCGGCGGGAGATTCCGGAGCGTCCGCCATGTGATTCTGGCCTACCTGGCAGGGGATTTTGGCGTCTCTGGCTGGTGGTTCCGGCGAGTCGAAGAGGAGGTTCCGGCGTGCTCGGCAGGTGCATCCGGTGTCTCTGGCACGTCATTCTGGCACGCTCGAGAGGTGGTTCCGGCATGCCTGACAGGTGATTCCGGAGTGTCCGACAAGGGGTTCTGGCACGTCTGAGAGGTGGTTCCGGCATACCCTGCAGGTGATTCTGGCTTGTCTGCCGAGTGGTGCTGGCGTAGCCATCAGGTGATTTTGGCGTGTCCAGCAGGTGGCTCCAGCGAGTAGAGCAGGTTGTTCCAGCGTACTCAGCAGGTGGTTCAGGCGGGTCTGGCAGGTGGTTCCGGTCTCTCTAGTAGGTGGTTCCGGCGTGTCCGGCACGTGCTTCTGGCACGTCTGAGAGCTGGTTCCGGCATGCCCGGCGGGTGATTCCATAGAGTCCGCCACGTGGTTCTGGCCTAGCTGACAGGTGATTTTGGCGTCCCCGGCAGGTGGTTACAGCGAGTTGAGCAGGAGGTTCCGGCATGCTCGGCAGTTGCATCCGGTGTCTCTGGCACGTGGTTCTGGCACGTCTGACATTTGGTTGCATCATGTCTGGCAGGTGATTCCGGAGTGTCCGGCAAGAGGTTCTGGTGTAGCCGGCAGGTGATTTTGGCATGTCCGGCAGGTGTTTCTGGCGAGCTGTTCAGGTGGTTCCGGTGTTCTTGGCAGGTGATTCTGGCGTGTCCAGCAGGTGGTTCCGGTCTGTCCGGTAATGGGTTCCGTCATGTGCCGCACGTGGTTCTGGCACGTCTGAGAGGTGGTTCCCGCATGCCCGGCAGGTGCTCCAGGAGAGTCCTACAAGTGGTTCTGGCCTAGCCCGCAGGTGATTTTGGCGTGTCCGGCAGGTGGTTCCGGCATGCTCGGCAGGTGGTTCAGGCATGTCTGGTAGGTGGTTCCGGTCTGTCCGCGAGGTGGTTCCGGCGTGTCAGGCACGTGGTTCCGGCATGTGTGACAGGTGGTTCTGGCATGTCCGGCAGGTGATTCTGGATTGTCCACCAAGTGGCTCTGGTGTAACCAGCAGGTGATTCCGGAGTGTACGGCAAGTGGCTCTGGCATAGCTGGCTGGTGATTTTGGGGTGTCCAGCAGGTGGCTCCAGCGAGTCGAGCAAGTTGTTCCGGTGTGCTCAGCAGGTGGTTCAGGCAGGTCCGGCAGGTGTTTCTGGTCTGTCCAGTACGTGGTGCCGGCATGTCCGGCACGTGCTTCCAGTATGTTTGAGAGGTGGTTCCTACCTTCCCGGCGGGAGATTCCGGAGCGTCCGCCATGTGATTCTGGCCTACCTGGCAGGGGATTTTGGCGTCTCTGGCTGGTGGTTCCGGCGAGTCGAAGAGGAGGTTCCGGCGTGCTCGGCAGGTGCATCCGGTGTCTCTGGCACGTCATTCTGGCACGCTCGAGAGGTGGTTCCGGCATGCCTGACAGGTGATTCCGGAGTGTCCGACAAGGGGTTCTGGCACGTCTGAGAGGTGGTTCCGGCATACCCTGCAGGTGATTCTGGCTTGTCTGCCGAGTGGTGCTGGCGTAGCCATCAGGTGATTTTGGCGTGTCCAGCAGGTGGCTCCAGCGAGTAGAGCAGGTTGTTCCAGCGTACTCAGCAGGTGGTTCAGGCGGGTCTGGCAGGTGGTTCCGGTCTCTCTAGTAGGTGGTTCCGGCGTGTCCGGCACGTGCTTCTGGCACGTCTGAGAGCTGGTTCCGGCATGCCCGGCGGGTGATTCCATAGAGTCCGCCACGTGGTTCTGGCCTAGCTGACAGGTGATTTTGGCGTCCCCGGCAGGTGGTTACAGCGAGTTGAGCAGGAGGTTCCGGCATGCTCGGCAGTTGCATCCGGTGTCTCTGGCACGTGGTTCTGGCACGTCTGACATTTGGTTGCATCATGTCTGGCAGGTGATTCCGGAGTGTCCGGCAAGAGGTTCTGGTGTAGCCGGCAGGTGATTTTGGCATGTCCGGCAGGTGTTTCTGGCGAGCTGTTCAGGTGGTTCCGGTGTTCTTGGCAGGTGATTCTGGCGTGTCCAGCAGGTGGTTCCGGTCTGTCCGGTAATGGGTTCCGTCATGTGCCGCACGTGGTTCTGGCACGTCTGAGAGGTGGTTCCCGCATGCCCGGCAGGTGCTCCAGGAGAGTCCTACAAGTGGTTCTGGCCTAGCCCGCAGGTGGTTTTGGCGTGTCCGGCAGGTGGTTCCGGCATGCTCGGCAGGTGGTTCAGGCATGTCTGGTAGGTGGTTCCGGTCTGTCCGCGAGGTGGTTCCGGCGTGTCAGGCACGTGGTTCCGGCATGTGTGACAGGTGGTTCTGGCATGTCCGGCAGGTGATTCTGGATTGTCCACCAAGTGGCTCTGGTGTAACCAGCAGGTGATTCCGGAGTGTACGGCAAGTGGCTCTGGCATAGCTGGCTGGTGATTTTGGGGTGTCCAGCAGGTGGCTCCAGCGAGTCGAGCAAGTTGTTCCGGTGTGCTCAGCAGGTGGTTCAGGCAGGTCCGGCAGGTGTTTCTGGTCTGTCCAGTACGTGGTGCCGGCATGTCCGGCACGTGCTTCCAGTATGTTTGAGAGGTGGTTCCTACCTTCCCGGCGGGAGATTCCGGAGCGTCCGCCATGTGATTCTGGCCTACCTGGCAGGGGATTTTGGCGTCTCTGGCTGGTGGTTCCGGCGAGTCGAAGAGGAGGTTCCGGCGTGCTCGGCAGGTGCATCCGGTGTCTCTGGCACGTCATTCTGGCACGCTCGAGAGGTGGTTCCGGCATGCCTGACAGGTGATTCCGGAGTGTCCGACAAGGGGTTCTGGCACGTCTGAGAGGTGGTTCCGGCATACCCTGCAGGTGATTCTGGCTTGTCTGCCGAGTGGTGCTGGCGTAGCCATCAGGTGATTTTGGCGTGTCCAGCAGGTGGCTCCAGCGAGTAGAGCAGGTTGTTCCAGCGTACTCAGCAGGTGGTTCAGGCGGGTCTGGCAGGTGGTTCCGGTCTCTCTAGTAGGTGGTTCCGGCGTGTCCGGCACGTGCTTCTGGCACGTCTGAGAGCTGGTTCCGGCATGCCCGGCGGGTGATTCCATAGAGTCCGCCACGTGGTTCTGGCCTAGCTGACAGGTGATTTTGGCGTCCCCGGCAGGTGGTTACAGCGAGTTGAGCAGGAGGTTCCGGCATGCTCGGCAGTTGCATCCGGTGTCTCTGGCACGTGGTTCTGGCACGTCTGACATTTGGTTGCATCATGTCTGGCAGGTGATTCCGGAGTGTCCGGCAAGAGGTTCTGGTGTAGCCGGCAGGTGATTTTGGCATGTCCGGCAGGTGTTTCTGGCGAGCTGTTCAGGTGGTTCCGGTGTTCTTGGCAGGTGATTCTGGCGTGTCCAGCAGGTGGTTCCGGTCTGTCCGGTAATGGGTTCCGTCATGTGCCGCACGTGGTTCTGGCACGTCTGAGAGGTGGTTCCCGCATGCCCGGCAGGTGCTCCAGGAGAGTCCTACAAGTGGTTCTGGCCTAGCCCGCAGGTGGTTTTGGCGTGTCCGGCAGGTGGTTCCGGCATGCTCGGCAGGTGGTTCAGGCATGTCTGGTAGGTGGTTCCGGTCTGTCCGCGAGGTGGTTCCGGCGTGTCAGGCACGTGGTTCCGGCATGTGTGACAGGTGGTTCTGGCATGTCCGGCAGGTGATTCTGGATTGTCCACCAAGTGGCTCTGGTGTAACCAGCAGGTGATTCCGGAGTGTACGGCAAGTGGCTCTGGCATAGCTGGCTGGTGATTTTGGGGTGTCCAGCAGGTGGCTCCAGCGAGTCGAGCAAGTTGTTCCGGTGTGCTCAGCAGGTGGTTCAGGCAGGTCCGGCAGGTGTTTCTGGTCTGTCCAGTACGTGGTGCCGGCATGTCCGGCACGTGCTTCCAGTATGTTTGAGAGGTGGTTCCTACCTTCCCGGCGGGAGATTCCGGAGCGTCCGCCATGTGATTCTGGCCTACCTGGCAGGGGATTTTGGCGTCTCTGGCTGGTGGTTCCGGCGAGTCGAAGAGGAGGTTCCGGCGTGCTCGGCAGGTGCATCCGGTGTCTCTGGCACGTCATTCTGGCACGCTCGAGAGGTGGTTCCGGCATGCCTGACAGGTGATTCCGGAGTGTCCGACAAGGGGTTCTGGCACGTCTGAGAGGTGGTTCCGGCATACCCTGCAGGTGATTCTGGCTTGTCTGCCGAGTGGTGCTGGCGTAGCCATCAGGTGATTTTGGCGTGTCCAGCAGGTGGCTCCAGCGAGTAGAGCAGGTTGTTCCAGCGTACTCAGCAGGTGGTTCAGGCGGGTCTGGCAGGTGGTTCCGGTCTCTCTAGTAGGTGGTTCCGGCGTGTCCGGCACGTGCTTCTGGCACGTCTGAGAGCTGGTTCCGGCATGCCCGGCGGGTGATTCCATAGAGTCCGCCACGTGGTTCTGGCCTAGCTGACAGGTGATTTTGGCGTCCCCGGCAGGTGGTTACAGCGAGTTGAGCAGGAGGTTCCGGCATGCTCGGCAGTTGCATCCGGTGTCTCTGGCACGTGGTTCTGGCACGTCTGACATTTGGTTGCATCATGTCTGGCAGGTGATTCCGGAGTGTCCGGCAAGAGGTTCTGGTGTAGCCGGCAGGTGATTTTGGCATGTCCGGCAGGTGTTTCTGGCGAGCTGTTCAGGTGGTTCCGGTGTTCTTGGCAGGTGATTCTGGCGTGTCCAGCAGGTGGTTCCGGTCTGTCCGGTAATGGGTTCCGTCATGTGCCGCACGTGGTTCTGGCACGTCTGAGAGGTGGTTCCCGCATGCCCGGCAGGTGCTCCAGGAGAGTCCTACAAGTGGTTCTGGCCTAGCCCGCAGGTGATTTTGGCGTGTCCGGCAGGTGGTTCCGGCATGCTCGGCAGGTGGTTCAGGCATGTCTGGTAGGTGGTTCCGGTCTGTCCGCGAGGTGGTTCCGGCGTGTCAGGCACGTGGTTCCGGCATGTGTGACAGGTGGTTCTGGCATGTCCGGCAGGTGATTCTGGATTGTCCACCAAGTGGCTCTGGTGTAACCAGCAGGTGATTCCGGAGTGTACGGCAAGTGGCTCTGGCATAGCTGGCTGGTGATTTTGGGGTGTCCAGCAGGTGGCTCCAGCGAGTCGAGCAAGTTGTTCCGGTGTGCTCAGCAGGTGGTTCAGGCAGGTCCGGCAGGTGTTTCTGGTCTGTCCAGTACGTGGTGCCGGCATGTCCGGCACGTGCTTCCAGTATGTTTGAGAGGTGGTTCCTACCTTCCCGGCGGGAGATTCCGGAGCGTCCGCCATGTGATTCTGGCCTACCTGGCAGGGGATTTTGGCGTCTCTGGCTGGTGGTTCCGGCGAGTCGAAGAGGAGGTTCCGGCGTGCTCGGCAGGTGCATCCGGTGTCTCTGGCACGTCATTCTGGCACGCTCGAGAGGTGGTTCCGGCATGCCTGACAGGTGATTCCGGAGTGTCCGACAAGGGGTTCTGGCACGTCTGAGAGGTGGTTCGGCATACCCTGCAGGTGATTCTGGCTTGTCTGCCGAGTGGTGCTGGCGTAGCCATCAGGTGATTTTGGCGTGTCCAGCAGGTGGCTCCAGCGAGTAGAGCAGGTTGTTCCAGCGTACTCAGCAGGTGGTTCAGGCGGGTCTGGCAGGTGGTTCCGGTCTCTCTAGTAGGTGGTTCCGGCGTGTCCGGCACGTGCTTCTGGCACGTCTGAGAGCTGGTTCCGGCATGCCCGGCGGGTGATTCCATAGAGTCCGCCACGTGGTTCTGGCCTAGCTGACAGGTGATTTTGGCGTCCCCGGCAGGTGGTTACAGCGAGTTGAGCAGGAGGTTCCGGCATGCTCGGCAGTTGCATCCGGTGTCTCTGGCACGTGGTTCTGGCACGTCTGACATTTGGTTGCATCATGTCTGGCAGGTGATTCCGGAGTGTCCGGCAAGAGGTTCTGGTGTAGCCGGCAGGTGATTTTGGCATGCCCGGCAGGTGTTTCTGGCGAGCTGTTCAGGTGGTTCCGGTGTTCTTGGCAGGTGATTCTGGCGTGTCCAGCAGGTGGTTCCGGTCTGTCCGGTAATGGGTTCCGTCATGTGCCGCACGTGGTTCTGGCACGTCTGAGAGGTGGTTCCCGCATGCCCGGCAGGTGCTCCAGGAGAGTCCTACAAGTGGTTCTGGCCTAGCCCGCAGGTGATTTTGGCGTGTCCGGCAGGTGGTTCCGGCATGCTCGGCAGGTGGTTCAGGCATGTCTGGTAGGTGGTTCCGGTCTGTCCGCGAGGTGGTTCCGGCGTGTCAGGCACGTGGTTCCGGCATGTGTGACAGGTGGTTCTGGCATGTCCGGCAGGTGATTCTGGATTGTCCACCAAGTGGCTCTGGTGTAACCAGCAGGTGATTCCGGAGTGTACGGCAAGTGGCTCTGGCATAGCTGGCTGGTGATTTTGGGGTGTCCAGCAGGTGGCTCCAGCGAGTCGAGCAAGTTGTTCCGGTGTGCTCAGCAGGTGGTTCAGGCAGGTCCGGCAGGTGTTTCTGGTCTGTCCAGTACGTGGTGCCGGCATGTCCGGCACGTGCTTCCAGTATGTTTGAGAGGTGGTTCCTACCTTCCCGGCGGGAGATTCCGGAGCGTCCGCCATGTGATTCTGGCCTACTGGCAGGGGATTTTGGCGTCTCTGGCTGGTGGTTCCGGCGAGTCGAAGAGGAGGTTCCGGCGTGCTCGGCAGGTGCATCCGGTGTCTCTGGCACGTCATTCTGGCACGCTCGAGAGGTGGTTCCGGCATGCCTGACAGGTGATTCCGGAGTGTCCGACAAGGGGTTCTGGCACGTCTGAGAGGTGGTTCCGGCATACCCTGCAGGTGATTCTGGCTTGTCTGCCGAGTGGTGCTGGCGTAGCCATCAGGTGATTTTGGCGTGTCCAGCAGGTGGCTCCAGCGAGTAGAGCAGGTTGTTCCAGCGTACTCAGCAGGTGGTTCAGGCGGGTCTGGCAGGTGGTTCCGGTCTCTCTAGTAGGTGGTTCCGGCGTGTCCGGCACGTGCTTCTGGCACGTCTGAGAGCTGGTTCCGGCATGCCCGGCGGGTGATTCCATAGAGTCCGCCACGTGGTTCTGGCCTAGCTGACAGGTGATTTTGGCGTCCCCGGCAGGTGGTTACAGCGAGTTGAGCAGGAGGTTCCGGCATGCTCGGCAGTTGCATCCGGTGTCTCTGGCACGTGGTTCTGGCACGTCTGACATTTGGTTGCATCATGTCTGGCAGGTGATTCCGGAGTGTCCGGCAAGAGGTTCTGGTGTAGCCGGCAGGTGATTTTGGCATGCCCGGCAGGTGTTTCTGGCGAGCTGTTCAGGTGGTTCCGGTGTTCTTGGCAGGTGATTCTGCGTGTCCAGCAGGTGGTTCCGGTCTGTCCGGTAATGGGTTCCGTCATGTGCCGCACGTGGTTCTGGCACGTCTGAGAGGTGGTTCCCGCATGCCCGGCAGGTGCTCCAGGAGAGTCCTACAAGTGGTTCTGGCCTAGCCCGCAGGTGATTTTGGCGTGTCCGGCAGGTGGTTCCGGCATGCTCGGCAGGTGGTTCAGGCATGTCTGGTAGGTGGTTCCGGTCTGTCCGCGAGGTGGTTCCGGCGTGTCAGGCACGTGGTTCCGGCATGTGTGACAGGTGGTTCTGGCATGTCCGGCAGGTGATTCTGGATTGTCCACCAAGTGGCTCTGGTGTAACCAGCAGGTGATTCCGGAGTGTACGGCAAGTGGTTCTGGCATAGCTGGCTGGTGATTTTGGGTGTCCAGCAGGTGGCTCCAGCGAGTCGAGCAAGTTGTGCCGGTGTGCTCAGCAGGTGGTTCAGGCAGGTCCGGCAGGTGTTTCTGGTCTGTCCAGTACGTGGTGCCGGCATGTCCGGCACGTGCTTCCAGTATGTTTGAGAGGTGGTTCCTACCTTCCCGGCGGGAGATTCCGGAGCGTCCGCCATGTGATTCTGGCCTACCTGGCAGGGGATTTTGGCGTCTCTGGCTGGTGGTTCCGGCGAGTCGAAGAGGAGGTTCCGGCGTGCTCGGCAGGTGCATCCGGTGTCTCTGGCACGTCATTCTGGCACGCTCGAGAGGTGGTTCCGGCATGCCTGACAGGTGATTCCGGAGTGTCCGACAAGGGGTTCTGGCACGTCTGAGAGGTGGTTCCGGCATACCCTGCAGGTGATTCTGGCTTGTCTGCCGAGTGGTGCTGGCGTAGCCATCAGGTGATTTTGGCGTGTCCAGCAGGTGGCTCCAGCGAGTAGAGCAGGTTGTTCCAGCGTACTCAGCAGGTGGTTCAGGCGGGTCTGGCAGGTGGTTCCGGTCTCTCTAGTAGGTGGTTCCGGCGTGTCCGGCACGTGCTTCTGGCACGTCTGAGAGCTGGTTCCGGCATGCCCGGCGGGTGATTCCATAGAGTCCGCCACGTGGTTCTGGCCTAGCTGACAGGTGATTTTGGCGTCCCGGCAGGTGGTTACAGCGAGTTGAGCAGGAGGTTCCGGCATGCTCGGCAGTTGCATCCGGTGTCTCTGGCACGTGGTTCTGGCACGTCTGACATTTGGTTGCATCATGTCTGGCAGGTGATTCCGGAGTGTCCGGCAAGAGGTTCTGGTGTAGCCGGCAGGTGATTTTGGCATGCCCGGCAGGTGTTTCTGGCGAGCTGTTCAGGTGGTTCCGGTGTTCTTGGCAGGTGATTCTGGCGTGTCCAGCAGGTGGTTCCGGTCTGTCCGGTAATGGGTTCCGTCATGTGCCGCACGTGGTTCTGGCACGTCTGAGAGGTGGTTCCCGCATGCCCGGCAGGTGCTCCAGGAGAGTCCTACAAGTGGTTCTGGCCTAGCCCGCAGGTGATTTTGGCGTGTCCGGCAGGTGGTTCCGGCATGCTCGGCAGGTGGTTCAGGCATGTCTGGTAGGTGGTTCCGGTCTGTCCGCGAGGTGGTTCCGGCGTGTCAGGCACGTGGTTCCGGCATGTGTGACAGGTGGTTCTGGCATGTCCGGCAGGTGATTCTGGATTGTCCACCAAGTGGCTCTGGTGTAACAGCAGGTGATTCCGGAGTGTACGGCAAGTGGTTCTGGCATAGCTGGCTGGTGATTTTGGGGTGTCCAGCAGGTGGCTCCAGCGAGTCGAGCAAGTTGTGCCGGTGTGCTCAGCAGGTGGTTCAGGCAGGTCCGGCAGGTGTTTCTGGTCTGTCCAGTACGTGGTGCCGGCATGTCCGGCACGTGCTTCCAGTATGTTTGAGAGGTGGTTCCTACCTTCCCGGCGGGAGATTCCGGAGCGTCCGCCATGTGATTCTGGCCTACCTGGCAGGGGATTTTGGCGTCTCTGGCTGGTGGTTCCGGCGAGTCGAAGAGGAGGTTCCGGCGTGCTCGGCAGGTGCATCCGGTGTCTCTGGCACGTCATTCTGGCACGCTCGAGAGGTGGTTCCGGCATGCCTGACAGGTGATTCCGGAGTGTCCGACAAGGGGTTCTGGCACGTCTGAGAGGTGGTTCCGGCATACCCTGCAGGTGATTCTGGCTTGTCTGCCGAGTGGTGCTGGCGTAGCCATCAGGTGATTTTGGCGTGTCCAGCAGGTGGCTCCAGCGAGTAGAGCAGGTTGTTTCCAGCGTACTCAGCAGGTGGTTCAGGCGGGTCTGGCAGGTGGTTCCGGTCTCTCTAGTAGGTGGTTCCGGCGTGTCCGGCACGTGCTTCTGGCACGTCTGAGAGCTGGTTCCGGCATGCCCGGCGGGTGATTCCATAGAGTCCGCCACGTGGTTCTGGCCTAGCTGACAGGTGATTTTGGCGTCCCGGCAGGTGGTTACAGCGAGTTGAGCAGGAGGTTCCGGCATGCTCGGCAGTTGCATCCGGTGTCTCTGGCACGTGGTTCTGGCACGTCTGACATTTGGTTGCATCATGTCTGGCAGGTGATTCCGGAGTGTCCGGCAAGAGGTTCTGGTGTAGCCGGCAGGTGATTTTGGCATGCCCGGCAGGTGTTTCTGGCGAGCTGTTCAGGTGGTTCCGGTGTTCTTGGCAGGTGATTCTGGCGTGTCCAGCAGGTGGTTCCGGTCTGTCCGGTAATGGGTTCCGTCATGTGCCGCACGTGGTTCTGGCACGTCTGAGAGGTGGTTCCCGCATGCCCGGCAGGTGCTCCAGGAGAGTCCTACAAGTGGTTCTGGCCTAGCCCGCAGGTGATTTTGGCGTGTCCGGCAGGTGGTTCCGGCATGCTCGGCAGGTGGTTCAGCATGTCTGGTAGGTGGTTCCGGTCTGTCCGCGAGGTGGTTCGGCGTGTCAGGCACGTGGTTCCGGCATGTGTGACAGGTGGTTCTGGCATGTCCGGCAGGTGATTCTGGATTGTCCACCAAGTGGCTCTGGTGTAACCAGCAGGTGATTCCGGAGTGTACGGCAAGTGGTTCTGGCATAGCTGGCTGGTGATTTTGGGGTGTCCAGCAGGTGGCTCCAGCGAGTCGAGCAAGTTGTGCCGGTGTGCTCAGCAGGTGGTTCAGGCAGGTCCGGCAGGTGTTTCTGGTCTGTCCAGTACGTGGTGCCGGCATGTCCGGCACGTGCTTCCAGTATGTTTGAGAGGTGGTTCCTACCTTCCCGGCGGGAGATTCCGGAGCGTCCGCCATGTGATTCTGGCCTACCTGGCAGGGGATTTTGGCGTCTCTGGCTGGTGGTTCCGGCGAGTCGAAGAGGAGGTTCCGGCGTGCTCGGCAGGTGCATCCGGTGTCTCTGGCACGTCATTCTGGCACGCTCGAGAGGTGGTTCCGGCATGCCTGACAGGTGATTCCGGAGTGTCCGACAAGGGGGTTCTGGCACGTCTGAGAGGTGGTTCCGGCATACCCTGCAGGTGATTCTGGCTTGTCTGCCGAGTGGTGCTGGCGTAGCCATCAGGTGATTTTGGCGTGTCCAGCAGGTGGCTCCAGCGAGTAGAGCAGGTTGTTCCAGCGTACTCAGCAGGTGGTTCAGGCGGGTCTGGCAGGTGGTTCCGGTCTCTCTAGTAGGTGGTTCCGGCGTGTCCGGCACGTGCTTCTGGCACGTCTGAGAGCTGGTTCCGGCATGCCCGGCGGGTGATTCCATAGAGTCCGCCACGTGGTTCTGGCCTAGCTGACAGGTGATTTTGGCGTCCCCGGCAGGTGGTTACAGCGAGTTGAGCAGGAGGTTCCGGCATGCTCGGCAGTTGCATCCGGTGTCTCTGGCACGTGGTTCTGGCACGTCTGACATTTGGTTGCATCATGTCTGGCAGGTGATTCCGGAGTGTCCGGCAAGAGGTTCTGGTGTAGCCGGCAGGTGATTTTGGCATGCCCGGCAGGTGTTTCTGGCGAGCTGTTCAGGTGGTTCCGGTGTTCTTGGCAGGTGATTCTGGCGTGTCCAGCAGGTGGTTCCGGTCTGTCCGGTAATGGGTTCCGTCATGTGCCGCACGTGGTTCTGGCACGTCTGAGAGGTGGTTCCCGCATGCCGGCAGGTGCTCCAGGAGAGTCCTACAAGTGGTTCTGGCCTAGCCCGCAGGTGATTTTGGCGTGTCCGGCAGGTGGTTCCGGCATGCTCGGCAGGTGGTTCAGGCATGTCTGGTAGGTGGTTCCGGTCTGTCCGCGAGGTGGTTCCGGCGTGTCAGGCACGTGGTTCCGGCATGTGTGACAGGTGGTTCTGCATGTCCGGCAGGTGATTCTGGATTGTCCACCAAGTGGCTCTGGTGTAACCAGCAGGTGATTCCGGAGTGTACGGCAAGTGGTTCTGGCATAGCTGGCTGGTGATTTTGGGGTGTCCAGCAGGTGGCTCCAGCGAGTCGAGCAAGTTGTGCCGGTGTGCTCAGCAGGTGGTTCAGGCAGGTCCGGCAGGTGTTTCTGGTCTGTCCAGTACGTGGTGCCGGCATGTCCGGCACGTGCTTCCAGTATGTTTGAGAGGTGGTTCCTACCTTCCCGGCGGGAGATTCCGGAGCGTCCGCCATGTGATTCTGGCCTACCTGGCAGGGGATTTTGGCGTCTCTGGCTGGTGGTTCCGGCGAGTCGAAGAGGAGGTTCCGGCGTGCTCGGCAGGTGCATCCGGTGTCTCTGGCACGTCATTCTGGCACGCTCGAGAGGTGGTTCCGGCATGCCTGACAGGTGATTCCGGAAGTGTCCGACAAGGGGTTCTGGCACGTCTGAGAGGTGGTTCCGGCATACCCTGCAGGTGATTCTGGCTTGTCTGCCGAGTGGTGCTGGCGTAGCCATCAGGTGATTTTGGCGTGTCCAGCAGGTGGCTCCAGCGAGTAGAGCAGGTTGTTCCAGCGTACTCAGCAGTGGTTCAGGCGGGTCTGGCAGGTGGTTCCGGTCTCTCTAGTAGGTGGTTCCGGCGTGTCCGGCACGTGCTTCTGGCACGTCTGAGAGCTGGTTCCGGCATGCCCGGCGGGTGATTCCATAGAGTCCGCCACGTGGTTCTGGCCTAGCTGACAGGTGATTTTGGCGTCCCCGGCAGGTGGTTACAGCGAGTTGAGCAGGAGGTTCCGGCATGCTCGGCAGTTGCATCCGGTGTCTCTGGCACGTGGTTCTGGCACGTCTGACATTTGGTTGCATCATGTCTGGCAGGTGATTCCGGAGTGTCCGGCAAGAGGTTCTGGTGTAGCCGGCAGGTGATTTTGGCATGCCCGGCAGGTGTTTCTGGCGAGCTGTTAAAATGGTTCCGGTGTTCTTGGCAGGTGATTC